>NC_135665.1:19349070-19471395 GCF_964188315.1 Podarcis muralis
ATAGCGAGGCAGCCATTGAAGTATACGGACTTTGCCGAGACAGTATAAAAATTCCCCAGCTCACTTCTCTGGAAATTTCATAGAAAATTTCACTGCATCTTCATCTCCAGATATCTGCAGTTACAAAGTCACATTTTCACATTCTGGCGTTTGCCCTCCTAGGTGTGTGACATCATATTGGGTTCATACGGAAAGGGTTAACTAATTGTAAAATGACTAACCAATAGGAACCCAAGGGGAGGAGTTAGAGTTGTTAAGAAGTCAGTCTGGAGTTAGAGAAGAGGGAGAGGATAAGTCTGTGGGTTGGGCTAGTCTGATGCGAGAGAGTGAGAGAATCTGTTAAGAGGAGTCAGTCAAACAGTTGATATAACCAGTCAGAAGGTATTAGGAAGGTATAGGCTGGTAAAGAAACTAAAATTAAGAAACTGACAAGAATATTATCTGAGAAACCATAAACTTGTTAATACTTATAAAATAAACTTGTTTATTTGGTTTAATTTTAACAACTGTCTGGACTCAGTGTGTACCCGGGAGTAACGGGTTGGTGGCAGCGGGGAAGTGGGCACAGTGGTGGTACAGGGATCAATAGACCGTTAAGCATCCGGAGACCCTGTGTGATAGCCACACACATATATTGATTGGCTCTGTAAGAACTATTAGAAGCAGACTTGGGTGGAGAGTCAGGAGAAGAGCAGATCAAATTGCCTCAGCATTTGGCTTTGCCAACCCAAAACATCTCCATCCAGATAGAAAAGTGTCTGTGTTTGGATTAGCCTCAAAGTGGAATCATTCCAGCAAGTTCTCTTTCTCACAACCCGCATGCTTCTCAGGCATGCGGCTGAAGAAATGATGTTCATTTACTTACAAGTCAGCACAGTATGGAACATGAGAATGTACAAAATTCAGTCAAGATGCACACATTTCCCAAGGACTGTCAGGGATTCATTTTATTAGCTGGTTAATGAGCACACTTCCCTCTTCCTGGAAAGATTATGGGCACATTATCCATGCAGCCTGGTGAATGTGCATTATATCTGGTTCTTATGCACAATAACCGTTTACCTCACACTGCCCTTAACATAGGCATATGGAGCTGGGAGCAAGAACCATTGAATCCAATGATATTTGCTATTGGGTTGACTTGTCTAGAATTGTAGCCTAGCAGTTAATATCCTGTGCTACTCAGAATTCAGTTATTCACTACAAGGATAGTAAACTTGGCTAGAAACTCAGGCACACAGGTCCAATACCACAAATTTGGTATTTAGATAAACTCTGTGATGTGCATAGGCATACACTGTTCTATAATCCCATAAGGTTTCCCCCTCCATTTTCTGTTTTCATGCTTTCCTGCCTCAGAGAAATTCACACAAATGCTTACCTGAAGTGACTGGTTAATCAACACACTACATAAACTTTTATCTAGTGTGTGTGTGTGCATATATATATATATATGGCATTTGTTCAAGTCACTTTTCATCATCTTGTACTAATTCAGTACAATAATATTGACATTATCTGAACTGGCACATGGAGTGCAAAATATCCTTCGGGAAACTTGCAGATTTCCTGTTCTGGCAGTGTCTGCAACATTAACAGAGCTAAAAGCTGAAAAGAAAAACTACTTAAAGAGTTTTTCTTTCCAACGCCTGTGTGCTTGGCAAACGTTGTTAGTGCTGGTATATATTATGACTCCCTTTAGAGAGTGATCATATCCAAAAAAAGAAGAAGAAAAAGTAACTGGAGGGACTGGGTTTTAAGAAAGCCTATTGGAAGAGAGCTGCAATAAAGAAGGATAGTGATTAATATTATGAAAGTTTAATGCAAGTTCCAGAAGAGGAGACTGGATTATTGCAATGAGCTGCCCTTAGCTTTGGTTAACTACAGTTAACCAAAGCTGCTGTTACTACAAAATGCCACAGTTACACTATGTGGGCAACAATATCTCCCCCCACATATTACCAGTGCAAAAGAAACTGAATTGGCTGTCCAGTTGCTAATGGCAGTAGATGGTTGTTGTTGTTGTTGTTGTAGATTGTTGTTGTTGTTGTTCCATCTGACTGGGTTGCCCCAGCCACTCTGGGAAGCTGCCAACAAAATATAGTAATAATAATAATAATAAAACATCAACCATCAAAAACTTCCCTGAACAGGGCTGCTTTCAGATATGTTCTAAAAGTCAAACAGTTGTTTATCTCCTTGACATCTGATGGAAGGGCATTTCACAGGGCGGGTGCCACTACCAAGAAGGTCCTCTGCCTGGATCCCTGTAATTTCACTTCTCGCAATGAGGGAACCAACAGAAAGCCCTTGGAGCTGGACCTCAGTGTCCGGGCTGGACAATGGAGGCGGAGATGCTCCTTTAGGTATACTGGGCCAAAGCTGTTTAGGTACTGCTGATGATTTGAAGAACCTACACAGCTTGAGACCAAGCCATCTCAGAGAATGTTATTCCCTTGTTATTCCCAATGGCAACAGAAGGTCAATATCAGGCAGAGGCAAACTCTGGCCCTCCAGATGTTTGGGACTACAATTCCCATTATCCCTGACCACTGGTCCTGTTAGCTAGGGATGATGGGAATTGTAGTCCCAAACATCTGGAGGGCCAGAGTTTGGACGAGCTGCAATATTTTCCTATGGAGCAATATACCGAGTATTGAGTCCGATACAAAAACACACAGCTACCTTAACAAGGTTTTTGGCAGTCTCTTTGGAGACACATGCTAATACAAAACTGGACGAGAGCAGTGGAAAGCTGCTAATACAAAATGATTTTGATGGCATGTTATTTCTGGAATCTCACTGCTGGCCCTATTGGCTCACATTCAGCAATGTTTGCGACCACAGTAGTATAACGGATTCGGTTTGGCACACATTCCAATCTGCAGTCTGCTCTTAGGCTTCTTATGGCAACAATTTCTTTACCTTGTAAATCTTGTGGCTGTTCAGATTTCTCCACTATAGTCAGGGTTTTTTTACATTATTATTTTAAAAATGCCATTTTCAGACAATTAGACCATATCTGCATGTGTTCCAAATTTGGCTCTTTAGTGCTAAACTGCAAATTCAGGACCATCTGGAAAAGAGACAGAACATGCTGCCAGGGTTCTGCGTGCCAGCAGAACGGCTACTTTCATTAAGGCTGCATATCGACCCCCTCTCTGCACCCTCCCCCCGGTACAGGTGGTGATTTACCACAAGCTGTGCAGAGGTCCTGCAAACTCTGGAGACTGGGGGCATGGGAGAAATGTAGCTGAAATATATGGGATACAGCACAAAAAGGTGTTTTCACTTGTCTGTGAAAGCACTTTAATTATCTCCCAGGAATGTTGGTTAAAATAACATGACATCTTTTCACGCTTCCAGTCGGTGTGGAAGAAACCACACTCTCATCTACCTGACCCAGGCTCTATAGCTCAGATTTGCAAATACTGTATGAATGTAAATCTACCTACCCTCACATTGGTTACCCATGATACTATTCACTGCCCATTCAAAATAACATTGGGATTTTCTTTCTTTTTCTCTTTCTTCTTCTTTCTTGCTTTCTTATCATTTTTATTTATTTAGGTTAGTTTGATTTTTATTTCATTTTCTGCTGAAAACTTTCAACAGAAACACTTGTTTAAAAAATGGAATTATACATTGTGCTGTTGCAAACATTCAGTCAGTGCAGGCCTTACTACTTGCCCAGTTGAATGCATTCCACTCTCTGTGTGCTGGGAATCATAGAATCATAGAGTTGGAAGGGATCCAGTGTGTGTGTGTGTGTGTGTGTGTGTGTGTGATCCAATCCACTAGCAGGACCAATTATTTGAACCCACACCATGGACGCTATGCCCAAAAATAATGGGAGAGAGGATCAAAGTGCATTTCTTGCCATAATGCTGTGATACTGCAGTTAGATAAAGGTAAAGGGACCCCTGACCATTAGGTCCAGTCGTGGCCGACTCTGGGGTTGCAGCACTCATCTCACTTTATTGGCCGAGGGAGCCAGCGTACAGCTTCCAGGCCATGTGGCCAGCATGACTAAGCCGCTTCTGGCAAACCAGAGCAGCAGACGGAAACGCCGTTTACCTTCCCGCCGGAGTGGTACCTATTTATCTACTTGCACTTTGACGTGCTTTCGAACTGCTAGGTTGGCAGGAGCAGGGACCGAGCAGCGGGAGCTCACCCCATCGCGGGGATTCAAACCACTGACCTTCTGATCGGCAAGCCCTAGGCTCTGTGGTTTAACCCATAGCGCCTCCCGCGTCCCCTTACTGCAGTTAGGAATGGGAATTTTCTGACAATCTCAACATTGGGCTTATGTGTACAGATTATTATTTTTCTAATTGCCACCTCGTTCTTTTATCTTGACGACAAGCAAGATATGTCACATACAGCATGCATTCAGATAATATTATACATGTGTATATTTATACATTTCAGGTATTCTAGAGCAGCCAGTGCGCCAACAGATACATAGAAGAAAAATCCTCATTAATACTTAAAAAATTGTGCCGTAGAAATATAGTACTGCACAAAGCTTGACTGATTCATACTTACGATACACACATTGTTTGCACAGAATTTTGCATAGAATTAGTGTGACACCACACACACACACACACACACACACACACATATCACAACCACTTCACGCATAAGTGGAAGATCAGTGCAAGAGGTGGTCCAATGTGGTCAAAGCTCAATCAGGTTGGAACTGCAGTTTTCTAGGTATAAATCCATTTACAACAGATTCCTCCTCTCTGTTCAACTGAAGCTGTGTGTGAGAGGGAGTCCAGTGGTGCTTTCAGGACCTGACTTTGGGGCAGAAGTCCAGATCTGATTTATCACATATTGAAGCAAGTGAAATGATACACAATAGCATCCAAAGGCTGGGCAGAGAGAGGCATAACGCTATTGAGTATGGAGTCTAAGTTGTCTAACGGTATGACTGAGAGTCCCCAGGTAGGCCTCCCTTGCCTATGAATCCATGCTCTGATTTACCATCTTTCATAGCCAAAGGTCCTTTCCATATAATTCAGTGTCTAGCTGCACGTGGGTGAATAGTCTCAGCAGGTGAAATAAAAAGCTAGATGGCAAATACTGAGTTTTCATAATCGTCGCTGAAGACATAGATCAGAATTGGCACATTCATTTTCATGGATATTCAGTGTTTCTCACAATGGCTGTGAAAGCAAATTTTACTCATGTCTTCAGGGCTCAATGCTATGTTATATGACTCTTGACTGTTTCCATAAAAATGAGTGTATAATGTAAAATGCTATTTTTCATCTTGTTCTGTGTATGTTCATGTGGCAATGTTTGGGATTGCTAAGGTGTTTTTCTATTGCATATTCTGGAGCATGGCTATTTGTTTGTTTGTCATTTAATAAGCATGGCCATTTGTACATTTTTTTGCAGTCTGCAATAACTTTGAATTTGACTTGGAGGGTCTGTGAGTCTAACACACAGGATCTGGCTACTTCACAATATCCTACTGTTCAAAATGCTTCTTTTTTGTACTTTTGTATTCGTGGCCACTAACAATTCTTCTTAAGATGATGGACCCAATATCTACTGGACAAATACAGTACTGATGTTATTTGCATTTTGCAACTTCCCAAAATTTTAAGGCATTACTTTCCAAATTAATTGTATCAAAAGCATCTCCAGTAAAGGAAAATGATTTAAAATGTTTGCTCATCATTTCACCCTTCTGATTTCATTTCACTTTTATATCTTATACACACACATACACAGAGAGAGAGTTACATGAAAAGCAACTTTTTTTGTTAGACTTCAGATGTGGCCATATTTCTTTGTGACACTTATTCTTTAGGTTCCATTGATTTTAAAATAAATTTATCAGGATTCCCTAGCCACCAATATCTTTTTTATTAAGTTGCTACAAGCTTTTAAAAATATAAGAAGGCAGTCTTAACTTGTCACTGTGTTTCAGACAGCCCCATTACTGAAGGAGTGGTTCCATTCACACTTAAGAAACTCAGTGGCTTTTTAAGGGCTTCCTGGACAGCTCAGCTGATAGCGGGTGTTGATAGCACCAAGGTTGCAGGTTTGATCCCCATATGGGACAGCTGTGTATTCCTGGGCTAGATCAGACATGTTGTCGTCTTCTTCTTCTTCTTCTTCTTCTTCTTCTTCTTCTTCTTCTTCTTCTTCTTCTTCTTAATTTATTATTTGTACCCCGCCCATCTGGCTGGGTCTCCCCAGCCACTCTGGGCAGCTTCCAACAAAGATTAAAAATACATTAAAATGTCACTAAATTTAAAACTTCAGATGTCTTCTAAATGTTAGGTAGCTGTTTATCTCTTTGACATCTGATGGGAGGGCGTTCCACAGGACGGGCGCCACTACCGAGAAGGCCCTCTGCCTGGTTCCTTGTGGCTTTGCTTCTCGCAATGAGGGAACTGCCAGAAGGCCCTCGGCGCTGGACCTCAGCGTCCGGGCAGAATGATGGGGGTAGAGACCGGTAGACCACTGGACATCTGTGGTAGATCACTGGCTCCCCTCAAAGAAGCTCTACAACTTTGGCCCCCCCCTTTAAAAAGCTCAATTTTTTGCCCTGAACCCCCCAAAAATGGGGCTTTCTCCCTAAAAAAGCTCAACAAAAGCTCAACAACTTTGACCTTAACTCCAAAGAAGGAGGTAGATCACTGCCAGTTTTTAACTCTGTAAGTAGATCACAGTCTCTTGGGAGTTGTCCACCCTGGGCTAGATGATCTTCAGGGTCCCTTCCAATTCCACTATCACACTTGTTCTCTCCTCTTCTTCTGCTCCTATGATATTGATGTTCTTGGGGCCTGAAACAGATTTTCTTCCTCTTTTATTCCAGCTCCATCTCTTCCTTTAAACCAAGGGTAGGGAACCTGTAGTCTTCCATGTGTTTCTGCACTATAGTTCCACCATCCATGAACACTGGCCTTTCTGGCTAGGGCTAATAGGAGTTGAGATCCAATAATAGCTGTAGGGTCATGAGCACCCCACTCCTGCTTTAAAGCTTTCCAGAAAAGCAGCTTTTTCTTCCTGAACCACTATAGTCTCCCATGATCATATCAACTTCCTCCTACCTCTATTGCTTTATGAGTGCTCCCCCTTTCTTTGCCTATTTGTGAAACTGAAGATAATGATCTCCCATGCAGCTTGGATGTGACCCTATGGAAAGGCAGAAGAAGGTGGTTAGGTTCTGTAGCAAAACAGGTGGCAAAGGAAAAGATCAAACATGGAGGGCTAGATTCAAGGAACAATTCCTGCTAGGTGGAAGCTCTTGCAAGGACTTCTGCCACACAACAGGGCTTTCCCCCCTCTCCTCCCCTCGCATTCTCCCAAATTGGCTTGGTGGAGTCAGAAGAACCCCCAGAACCACAACTGTGGAGAGGGGAGAGGAAATCATTTCATCAGAAAGCAGAAACGTATGCACTAACAGCAATATCCTTAGTGCTATGCTGAATTCCTTCCAAAGAAGGCTTCTTCTTGAAGAACGAGTTGCCTCCTGTTGCCTTGGCCAAGTGTGTACTGGTAAGGAATGTAAAGGTAAAGGGACCCCTGACCATTAGGTCCAGTCGTGACCGACTCTGGGGTTGCGGTGCTCATCTTGCTTTACTGGCCGAGGGAGCTGGCGTACAGCTTCTGAGTCATGTGGCCAGCATGACTAAGCCGCTTCTGGTGAACCAGAGCAGTGCACGGAAACACCGTTTACCTTCCCGCCGGAGCGGTACCTATTTATCTACTTGCACTTTGACGTGCTTTCGAACTGCTAGGTTGGCAGGAGCAGGGACCGAGCAACAGGAGCTCACCCCGTCGCAGGGATTCGAACCGCTGACCTTCTGATCGGCAAGTCCTAGGCTCTGTGGTTTAAGCCACAGTGCCACCCGCGTCCCTGGTAAGGAATGTAATGCTCCTCAAATGATTTTGTTCTGCAAAGCTTTATTGAGAAGAAAACCCTAGCAGTGTTGAAATGCCTATAACACAAAATAAACAACACTCAATAACTGGACAGTTACCTGTCTCACACATGAAGTATGAGAGCAATTATAAGCTGAGTGTGTGAGGTCCTTTGAACAGGGCATGGCTGGGTCTCTATTTCGAGAATGCAGAAGTTGGCATCTGATCAGAAACCAGTTAAGCAACAAATAGAATTCCTGTTGACCTCCACTGCAGAAGGGTCAAACCAGTGGAAATCACGAGTTTTATAGAGACAGATTTGTTGTCCCGAAATTACAAAGCATGTGACAGAACAAGGAGGTGGAAAGATAGCTGAGTAGGACGGTCCTTTGATTTCTTCCTTTGTCTGTTCTCGGTATCAAATGATTAAAAGATAGGGAGTGCAATTTCAAAGTCTGAACACCAAGTTCTCAGGAAAGTCAATATATTTTCTTGCTGCAGGCTGTTCCAGAGAAAAGCATGAGGAAAGGAAATGAGAAACGGCTGATTGGCTGACAATGAAAGCTCAAGCCTTTGCTCTCTGCTAGACTGCCCTGGATTCCAAAAGGTAAATAATGTTTTTTTAAAAAACTGGAGGTGGGGGGAATTGACTTCAGCCAGCTGCTCTGCATCACAATATAGAGGTTGTCTGTGACAGATTTTGTTGGAGTTTACAATTATTTTAACAAAAGGACAGAAACATGTATATTTATATTGTTTCCATTGGTGCAGAGAATGGACTTTCATTTCCTTTATAAAGAAAGTCAATTGAGCATGACACTAATATATTGTTCCAAGGAAAGTTAACTCAACTAAACAGGAGACTTGGTAGGAAATTTAAAATGAGAAGCAATTTCTGTTATCACTTTTAATGAATGCCATTAAGTGATAACCAAAAAAGAAAGAGATAAAAAAGATTGCTAAGAAAACATTCCTTCTATTCCTCTAAATTATCATGACACCACAATCTGCAGCTATAAAGTTAATTTCCTCAATAATTACATTCTGTTTAAGAATGTGAGTGCTTAAAAGACCCAGAAATGGACAAATGGGCTTCTTATAACTATTGCTGAAAACTCAACTATCTCTGCCATTTCCTCCGTTTTACTGTCCATTAAAAAAAAAAAGCATAATCAAAGGATCTATAAAAGCATCATGGGGAAAAAAATATGCCAAGTATATCAGAGCTTCAGCCAAATATCAATGGACGGTATTCTACTTGGAACCCCAAATTCAGTCAACTGGAAGGCATAATTGATTTGCACACACACTCATTCATGCACACACTTCATCACAACTGTGTTTCCCCTAGCCTGACAAACAGCTGTGTGATGGTCTGTGGGGAGCGTGATTAATATATCGATGATGGTGCATGGAGGGTGACCCTCTTCGGCTCCATCATCCCCATTACAATTGTGATATGTCAGGTAGTGAGCTGAGTAGATCGCCTTCTCAGTGTACTCTGAGAGATCACAAAGCAGAAGCTGGAAACAGCTGGGCCAGTACTGGCTAGGTTACAACTGCCAACACAGAGCACAACAGATAGAGCAGGGACTGTTTGACTGTTTCTCTAGATTCCAAAGTTTCAATTGTGCCTTAGAGGCCTAGTGCAGAACTGGCCTCTTAGGGCAAGTCTGATTACAAACGTATATCAGCTTTCCTTAGGCAAAGGAAGTAATCCCCATGTTTATTGAGCAGAATGAGGCTTCTAAGAAGTGGGAACTAGGGGTGGGTGCCTGTGGTCCTCCAGATGTTATTGGTCTACAGCTGCCAACATCGCTGGCCATTGGCCATGCCGGCTTGGGCTGATGGAAGTCAGAGTCCAACAAGGACATTTTAACCATTCGGGAAAAGAAAGAACCACCTGCTTTTTATGACTGTTGGTATTCTGCATTTTGTTATTGTGGGATTTTGAGGTGTTTGCTCATTTTGTAATTTTATGGGATGTATTTCCACCTTGCGATAACATGGTGAAGAACAGGCTATACCTGTGTTAAATAAGTATGGAAACCACTGAATTCCCACTCCTGATATACATGCTCTGCCTCCACTCAGATATAATCTAATTAAGCCCCAGGGCATCCCTACAGAACTGGCTTTTGAGACTCCTAAAGAAGTCAAGGATGTGTTACAGAAAGCGCTGTGAAAGCCACTCTAAAGACAACACAGTAAATGTTCTGCCATCATCCATAAAGCAATGTATTCAGTCAATTCCAGTGAATTTCCTCCATGGGTTAGAAATACTCTGTTCTAATTAGAGATGCTGTGTTCCATCCAGCCTCTCGCAACCTGGCCATGCTAGTTGGGTCTGCTAGGGCTTTCATTCCAAAACCTCTGATGGGCATCAGGTTGGGGAAAGTTGGTCTATTTTGATGCATTGTATAATCCTCTCACTAATGACTTAAGTACTTCATTCCTATGATAAAAAAAATGAAAGCCTTTATAACAAGAAAGTGTCAGTAGAAGAGAGGCAGGTCTGCTTCTGTTGAAATCAGACACAGAACAATAAACAATGGGTCGTATAGCGGATGATGGGTCCTTGGCCAGATGAAGGGTCCCAGGACTGTAGCAGAAGAGCTGAGAGGGGGGTGGGAGAGAGCAGGCCACAGAAACTGAGTATAAAGCGTATACGGAACATAAAGTGAATTGCTTAATGACACAGAAAATCCTGTCTAATTACCTTCCAGGAAACCTTAATACACTAATGATAAGGGCCAGGCTCAGCACCATCTTTTACATGCTGGCATAGTACTGATTCATTGTCTTGAGATTATCGAGCACAGATCATTTGAATATGATTCCTATTCTCTCCCAAATTGAGGTTTTCTACGTGCATAGTACATCTGTTTCATACCAAATTGGTTCTGTGCATAGTGGTTTGGACAGTCGAGGTATTCCTTCCAAGCTAAGCGCTTTGGATTTGTATCCCAAAGTTTGCAAGCTGCTCACAATGCACATTGGGGCTGTCTGTTGCATTCTGCCTGCCAAACTCAAATGAATGCTTATCAGCTTATATGTGGTCTTCAGCAGAGTTTTCTCTGGGAAGAGGCTGATTATTCACTTATCTATTTATCTGTTTGAAATCTCAGCCAATCAATATATAAATAGCAAGATCTGCTGCCTTTTAGATTTTGGTCACTATCCATTTCCTATTCAAGTCGACAGCAGCATGGTATTTTAATGTATTTTATTTATTCGTTGTTTTGATTCATTAACTACTATCATGCCTCTCTATGACAAAATATTAGAACAAAATTGACATAATGTGATCCATTTTGCTGATCCCAGAAACAAGCTTGGCCACACCATTCTGAAATAATTGAAGTTTCAGGACAATTTTGAAGAGGTTGCAATGGGATACAGTGGAACACAGCCTAGAAGTGACTAGGACTAGATCTGATTTTTCCAGAAAAACATGCAGTTGGAAAATCAGAAAGGATTGGTAAAAGGCTCTCCAAGCCACTGCTGTCACTTGCACATTCATAGGCAGGGATGGGACCAAGAATACCCAGAAGGTTGACACTGATTTCTTCAGTAGATGTGTACACTAGCTAAAACCACTTTCAAAATGTAGTAAAAGAAAAAAAAGGTGAAGGAACTCTGGACGGTTAAGTCCAGTCAAAGGTGACTATGGGGTTGCGGTGCTCATTTCACTTTCAGGCCAAGGAAGCTGGTGTTTGTCCACACTTTCCAGGTCATGTGGCCAGCATGACTAAACCGCTTCTGGCACAACGGGACACTATGATGGAAGCCAGAGCACACGGAAACGCCGTTGACCAGCTGTACCTATTTATCTACTTGCACTGGCGTGCTTTCGAGCTGTTAGGTTGGCAGAAGCTGGGACAGAGCAATGGGAGCTCACTCCGTTGCAGGGATTCAAACTACCAACCTTCCGATTGGCAAGCCCAGGAGGCTCAGGGGTTTAGACCACAGCACCACTCGTGTCCCTATTCTCAAAATGTACCACCACCACACAACATCGCTTCCATCACCCTCAAGAATTCACAGAACTTCTAAGTTTAGAATCTCCTCTGCATCTCCAGAAGATGGAAATGAGAAATAGCATATTAATGGCCTTAAAAAATGACCCTGGACTGTAACTTTTCTCTTTTATTTGAAGGTGCAAGTACTGATGGGCAAACTCCCTTGACTCAATTCAGAATAAGCTCAGTACATGTAAGCTTTTATTTGGATATAGCTTTGATGAGTTCTACCTAGGTTTGTAATATTGCTGCATCAGCATATATATATATATCCCCGTGAGCATTGCATCTGCCACACACAGAAAGAAAGCAGTTGTAGTTCATCTCCATTTGCTCTGCACTTACCTCTCACACCAACCATAACAGAGAGCCAATGAACTGCTGCCCCCAAGCAAGCACACCAGCCAACAATATAGGGTTTTGGATCTGGGTGGAGAACAACCGGGGGGGCGGGGGGGCAGGAATGCTTCCAAAGAAGAAAGAATCAAGAGAATTAATCCAAAGAATATACTCGCCAGATATAAGGCTACATGGTTAGATGGTCTGGCAATGTCATTTTTAGCATACCATGATAATTCAAAAACATGGTAGCCTATTTAATGCACATCTGGTTTGACCCACACCTTGTTGGCTGAATTGCCCACCCCACATTGGACTGCTGCTAGCTACTTGGTACGTTATTTAGAAATAGGTTAGCTCTGTTATCTCAGCCACCACCCTAACAATTTCTGTTGAAGCCACCCAACGCTGACCTTGAGGCAGGGCATTTACACAGTCCATCTCTATTTTTCATTCACGTTCCCAGGAAAGCTTTATGAGCATGCAGTTCAATGGCACTTTGCTGAGTGAGCTTCTAATTCTATTAAGTGCCCCACATGGACCGCTCGTATTGACTCATTAATAAAACCATATCATAACTGAATGTGTAGCAACAACGACCGTCGGCAAAGCATCTTCTTCTATTCCTCAAAATGTCATCAAAACCCTTGTTAGGAAACAAACTCATTTTCAGGCTCAACAGCTATTTACAGTGTTTCAAGCACTGATGATAGCTTGTCTGGCTGGTTTAAAAGAGTTCCTGATATAACAGAACCTGACACTGTTTACTTCAGCCTATTATGCCTGCTGCATTCTCTGAATGCTTCAGTGGAACAGAAAAATCGAAAGAGGGCTATTCTTTGTAATGCCAGCTGCTTTTTTTTTGTTTTGTTTTTAAGGAAATCAATTGTTGCTAGAGCTCAAAATGTTCTCCGCAGATCCAGAGTGACCTACTGCTTTTGATGCCGACGATAAAAGAAGGTTACCTGCATTTTTGCAGTTGCAAAACATCTTAAAGAATGCTGAAAATCCTAGGCTGGTTTCATTTTAGCTTGTATTCCGCCTGGTATCCGCTAGTACTGACGCTGTCACTAAATGGAACAAGTTCCATGGGCAAATATGTGGCGTGGAGGAGGGGAGAGGCAAAACAAAAGAGTTCTTTGTGTGTGTGCAACATATTGCTTCATTATAAATTGGCAGGGCCCTTTTATGACTGAAATAATTAGTTGTGTTTAGTATTTATAGCTGGTTATCATGATGCTTTCTGTACTGCTAATTAATTTTATGGCCAGCATGCTTCAAATGCAATTAGTTAGGTATGGCAATGATCATAATATTTTACATATTCAGGGCAACATTTTGCCCATGTACTGTGAAACTTGCTGGTAAACTGCATGTCAGATTCACTTAACGTCTTATTCTTACCGTGAATGCTCGCATAGAGCAGTGTGCAGACTAACAATGTAATCTAGGTGATTGCAGTTGTTGACTATTTTAAATGATAAAACGGATCCAGAAAGCAGGCCCTGAGAGCAAGGGTCATAGTGCCCATATATATATTTTAAACTGCAGGGCAATACCTGCATATCTCTGGGCTGCAAACATGATATCTATACTGTATTATATGGAACAATGTAGGATATTTATCAAACAGTTGATAAATACTTGCATTTTACCATGGACCTAACTGGACATCACACACAAATATATGTAATGAAAGCTCAATACCATTTTACTATGATTATGCTTTTTGAAAGAAAAGAAAAGAAAAGAAAAGAAGATTTGAGAGTGGGTTAATCTGAGCAGCAGTCAGGAACGCTCTTCCCTTCTTGTCATTTATCCATCCCATCATGGATATGGTCCTGTTCTCTCTGTCTGCTTTGAAGGTGGATAACTTCCTGGTAAGAAGGGCTGGGGTTCAACCTCTCTATAGGATTTCTGTCATGGTGGCATGTCCAGTGGTTAAAGGGGCTGACTTGTTCTGCAAGTGACCCCATCTGTCAGCCTGGACACTGAGGTCCAGCTCCAAGGGCCTTCTGGCAGTTCCCTCACTGCGAGAAGTGAAGTTACAGGGAACCAGGCAGAGGGCCTTCTCCATAGTGGCGCCCACCCTGTGAAATGCCCTCTCATCAGATGTCAAGGAAATAAACAAGTGTCTGACTTTTAGAAGACATCTGAAGACAGCCCTGTTTAGGGAAGCTTTTAATATTTGATGTTTTTAATATTTTGCATTTTTAATATTTTGTTGGAAGCTGCCCAGAGTGCTGGGGAAACCCAGCCAGATGGGCGGGATATAAATTCTTCTTCTTCTTCTTCTTCTTCTTCTTCTTCTTCTTCTTCTTCTTCTTCTTCTTCTTCTTCTTCTTCTTCTTCCCAGTTGCTGCAGGCACCTTTTGCTAGTCTGCTGGTCTCCCTTGTAATTCTGACCTTCCTCCTTTACATTCCACCTATTGCTTTCCGACTCTATGGGAGACTTTGTTGTGTCAGGCAGAAGTGGCTAGCCAGGTGGGGTGGAACTGTTATGATAGCTTCCTTGCAGGTGGGTTGCTAATGCTTACCAAGAGGGAGAGGTGAAGGTGGCAGGGAGGCTGGTGTGGTGTAAAAATGCCAGGAGCACCGGATTGGCCTGGCTTCTGCTCTTTTTGTACCACATCAACCTCTCTGTCACCTTGTCCCTCCCCCTCTGATGTAGATATTAATATTGTGCAGTTTGAAGTGACTGGAAGCATAAGAACTGGCTCCTTTTGGGAAGAATTCATTGTGCAGGCCCATAAGAATATTATTCAAACTTTGACTTGCAGAACTTTTGTTAAAAAACAGAACACAAGCATTAAAGATACATCCCAAAATACAATGTCTTGTGCTGTTCAGCACAGTCTCTGCATCTTAGAAAATATGAAATAATCCAAACAGACCTCTAAGCAAAGATCTCTCTCTCTCTTTAACAGCATCCATTTTCCTGGAGCTATTTTCCTCACGAGCTTCATTTACATCTTCACTCCATGGAGTTTGGGGAACAAAAGACTAAAGGCAGCTCCCTTTCAAAATGGAAATTTGCAACTCAATGCCTCCATCGCATGATCAAAGGTTCACTCTAAGCACACAGTAGAACAACAATCAACAGGTAAGCATTAACTAGTTACAACTCAGAGAGAGCTCTTGCTTTTAATATGCTCTCATGGAAACACCCCACGTTAAACCATTTCTCCAGTGCACATTTAGCTATTATCCATTTTTAAACCTTCATTAATACACAGACACTTTCCATTTCTGTGTCAATTAAATCTATTATACTTAACACCCTCTTCCTCCTAGTAAGCAACAACCAGGCAGCTCCTTTCCACCTGACAAGTGGCTTCTCGTGACAAAGTAGTGACTGATCCAAGCCTCGCACATGTGTTATGGCCACATCAAATTACTCTGCGCACTTCATGAACATTAGCACTTTGTGAACATTAGATTTGTGTGTTTTGACATTAGTACGTTTATTTACTTTCTTAACACTGCTTGAAGAATATGCCTATTTTGGTGACTCGGTATCCGGTGGTTCAATATTTTGGTAGTTCCAGGAATGTGCAGGATTAGCCCCGCTCCTGAATGACATCATCTGCATCAACTGTGCTTTCCTTCCCACACTGGAAACTTTTGCACAATGAACCAGCTCCCTCAACCAATTGTGAATCAAGTTCTGTTGCAATGCAGAGCATGCTGTCATCTGAAGGAATAGCAAACTCTGCTCATTTGTGTCTTCTGCAGTGAACACCTGAAGAGGGCTCTAATCAGCTCCAGTTGTGTCACCAAAACCAATATCTGTGTGAATGAAAGATTTAGCAAATCTTCACACACATCGACTGATTGACTGATCACTGAGGAAATGGTACCAAATCCCAACAAGAATTTGGGATTTCCATGGCATTCCAAGAATTTGATATATCCCTTCTAACGCTACAATTCTACGAGTCTATGATAAAAAATGTGGCAGGCGAGTGGAAATCCGGCAAAAGTGGTTCGAGTTGCAATTAACACAGATCACCTTGTTGTTCCGTTGTCCTTCATGATGTGTTTCCCGATCAAAATTTCCACTTATCACTTGATTACAAGACATTTCTAGCCTTGCCTAATAATACAAAGAACGGAATAGTAGGAAGCCTTAAGGTAGGAAACTCTATCACCCCCGGCAATTATTGTGTCTTACTGGTAACTTGCAGCCTTATCCTGCAAGATGCCATCACTGGAACAAAGCCTGTCAGAGACCAGACTGGATACATTAAAAAGCTTTGATTAACGTGTCCCTAGGGTGTGTGCTGAGGAAACTTTCCCTCCCTTTTTTACACCAAAAGGCAGCCTATTGCAAGCGCTTCTCTGAATTCCTCTCCAGAAATACTCTTGTGTTTTAATCCGGCTCGCTGTTTAAATTTAAAAAAGGAAAAGGAAGACGCAGTGACTTTGTGTGACCTAAATATGAGCCGCTTTTGATTCATTGTGCGATTTATCAACTGCATGCAGATTGAGTGTTCAGAGAAGCAACAATTAACCTTACTGCGTGTTAGCTAATATTAATTATATATCTGCAGCGCTTTCCTGTACAAGCGTTCAGGTGCCCCAAGAAAAGAGGTCATTCTTAATGTGCTCGTTTTGGCAGATGAGAAGCTTTGTACTTGCCCTCTTCTTGAAAACAAATTTGTTTGTGTTTGGCAAGCATAACATTGGCCGTATTGGCTTTCCTTAGCGGTTGCTGACACTGATGTGAAAATACATATTGCAGTCCTTTTAAGTAGAAATCGCAAAAGCTTCCTCTCACCAGGCCAGGCTTCAGATTTCAAAAGGGCAAGAAGTTGTCCTGAACTCACCCAATTATTTTTGCGTCAAACGCTGGGGAAAATAACATGTATCTATTGTGCCTGAGATTATCCTCTTCTCTCCCCCCCCCCCTTCCTTTACGTTAGCCCTCTAAGACAAAATACTGAACGGTCTGGTATCAGGGCCAGCAGGGAATACATTAGAAACACAAAATGGATTTCCTTATGCTCCATTAAAGTAGGTATTTAGAAATACCTGCAGGTATCAAGAGGCACTTACTAGAAGTCAGGTTATTGTGTTGTGCAATAATTTTCCATAAAAAAAAGAAAAGAAAAGGGACCTACAGAACGGATGTGCGTGTGGGAAATGGAATTGTCATTCCTTTGAATCCACAGCGATGCTCACTTATCATTTTTTATTATTTGATACATGTTACTAACAAATGGCCTTGCCTGCAGGAGAGATTGCCTTCACTGAGAGCTGCATTACATATTACATATTTGCATACAAGGCTCTCTTCCGCAAAGCTGGGAAAGAGCCCTGCAAAGGGGGAAAGCACACGTCATATTATAAGCAGATGACAGATTTGTGCTTATTTTGCTATGAATACTGGAGCTAGACTGAAGCCACTTGCACCCAAAAGCTTCCTGACCAGATTACTTGTGTTATATTTTATATGTGATGAATGACACTTTTTGCTTGGGCAGAGGTGACCACTGTGCTCTTTCTCAGCTGGTCCTGGGGAAAATCTACTGGTTTTCCCAGTAGTGATGTATGGAAGTGAGAGCTGGACCATAAAGAAGGCTGATCACCGAAGAATTGATGCTTTTGAATAATGGTGCTGGAGGAGACTCTTGAGGGTCCCATGGACTGCAAGAAGATGAAACCTCTCCATTCTTAAGGAAATCAGCTCTGAACGCTCACTGGAAGGACAGATCCTGATACTGAGGCTCCAATACTTTGGCCAGCTCAGGAGAAGAGAAGAGTCCCTGGAAAAGACCCTGATGTTGGGAAAGATGGAGGGCACAAGGAGAAGGGGATGGCAGAGGACGAGATGGTTGGACAGTGTTCTCGAAGCTACCAACACGAGTTTGACCAAACTGCGGGAGGCCGTGGAAGACAGGAGTGTCTGGCGTGCTCTGGTCCATGGGGTTATGAAGAGTCGGACACGACTAAATGACTAAACAACAACAACAAACCACCACCAATAGAGGACCAATGCCACTGGTGTTTTATGACTGTGAGAAAAAGGTTACATATGTGATACCTGAGTGTGAAAGGGAAACAGCGATTTGTCCTGTTTTTGCCTAATGCTACAGGATCCCTCGTTGACTTTGCAGAATGACCACCCACGTGCAGTTGACAAAAGGCTTTCCTATGCAGGGCAATTCGGGTTACAAACACTCTTTCATTGCCTCTATTACCTGCTTTCAGCAGGTGTAATGCTTTATTGCCTGATCTCACTCTATTCTTTAGAAGTCTGGCAGTGTATGAGCCTTTTTTGTTTCAACCCAGATGCCAGTTTCCATTGAAGTATTCTTTTCTTAAACACACGCACACACACACCATCATCACCACCACCACCACCAAGCTATCTGCAGCTCAGCTGATAGAGGAGGGAGCTCATCTTTGTAGTTTTAAAAAGATTGTCTTAAAGGCAGAGGGATTTGTCAAAAGCATTAATGACCCCACTTAGATCTTTTAGACAGTTCACAATGTAGTTGTTTTTCTTTCAATGGTTCCTTCAGAAAGGCATTCAGAGAAAAAGGCGAAAAGTACACGAGAGACAACGTGGGTTGAAATATATACATCTGCTCAATTATAATTCAAACAAAAACAAGCGAGGAGCTGTCCTTTGTTGAAGCACTGTTGGCTAAGCATCTGGGCTTTGCATTTATACATAATCAAGCTTTAGACAGCTGCAGGTTTTTGCAGTGCAACAGGGCATGGGCTATCATAATACATGGCAAGATGCATATCAATTGGGCTGCTTATAAATTCACACGGAGCGTTTGATTAGAAAAGAGAATGGCATAAAAATGATTTATCATGTCAGTGAATATTTCTATAGGATTGATGGAGGACAATGAAAACAATCTTCTTTCTTCCTAAATATTTTTGACATAACACCAGGAGTGCATTTTTATTTTAAGCCCAGAATGTGTTTGGGTGAATAAAAAAACGAACCCATAAAACACTGAAAAACTTCTAGTCAATATGGTAAAAACTGAACTAGCAAAAATTGACTGCCTCCTACCCCAAGCAGCTGCTAAAATATATCTAAAGGTAAAGGTAAAGGTACCCCTGCCCGTACGGGCCAGTCTTGACAGACTCTGGGGTTGTGCGCCCATCTCACTTAAGAGGCCAGGGGCCAGCGCTGTCTGGAGACACTTCCAGGTCACGTGGCCAGCGTGACAAGCTGCATCTGGCGAGCCAGCGCAGCACACGGAAACGCCGTTTACCTTCCCTCTTACTGCATTAACACCACATGTGGATTGTTGGGTTGAGATTACTAAGGATTCAACAAAGATGAAAATATATCACCAGTGCTATTTTTTAGGGCTTGGTTTTTGCCCAGCATTCCCTTATTGGAGTCTTTTGTCTGTTACAAATAATGATTGGCAGGAAAGCCAATGTCACGGAAAGCTCAGAGGAAACATTGTCCAGGAAGCTAGACAAAAACTTTATTGTCTATAATAGGAGCAGAACAGTAACAAGAAACTGTGGACTAAATCCAGTGCCACCTATTGACTAAAATATATAATTACTCTGCCCACACAGCCAAGAAAAACTGCACAAGGGAATGCCAGCCACTAGCAACACTCTGTTAATCGCAGTTCCAGCTGTGATGATGTAAAAATTTGTTACTATCTTGTAAATATCAGTTTGTGTTTTTTAAACATGTATTTCCTCTTTACCTGTATGTAAGCATATATGTTAGATCCATCGGCAACTTGGAGCTCCATTTCCCTGCATACCTCATCACAATATTACAATTTGTACATAATTTCTTCCACATAATCTGAGGAAAGTCTTTAATAAATGTTGCTGCACACGCTCCTGATTTTTGTATGAGATAAAATCATACCACACTATATAAATATCACATATTTTAGCTATTTGGTAAGTCAAATTTTATGCCCTAGGTATTGGCCACAGCAGGTTTTGTTTATTTATTTATTTAAAGTTTTGTTTTCCTTTAGGGTAATTGGGCTTTCAGAATTGTGATATGCAGGCTCCTTGTATTCCCTTCTGGCTATATATTTTATATGATAATGCATACATATAAGGACACATTTTATATGCCATTCATACAATCCTGCTGGATGAAGGATGGAAATGCCTAACTTTCTGAATATATGTGCTGCTATTTTTAAAAGCATGGGCAGTTCTTACAAGTTAGTTGTGGGCCTTGTGGCTATCTTTCATTTTCAGTATCATGAATTCATCATTACATGTAAAAGAAGACTGCTGTGATTTTATCTTCATTTTCCTATTTAGCTAACTTTCCTCCCTACTGCCATAGAGGATGATCTCTAATGAAAGGCAAGTAATTAAAAGGATAATCCATACATCCACAGCAGCACTAGGGTGAAGTTCCGGTTAATTGTACTTGCAGACGTGATAATTAGTTTATCAATTTTGCTATGTTGGTCAAGCTTAATGTCCCATTTGCTTCATCTTGGTTTCTTTTGTCCAAGATTTGCGAAAGTAGACTGTTGTCAATGCAAAAAAATTAAGTCAGTTTGGTTGATATCCACAGCTTTCAAAAAATTCATTTTTTCATAATTTCTTGAATAAGCAAAACTTTTTCTTTTTTTTTCCTCCTCCTGCTCCTCCTCCTCCTTCTCCTTCTTAGCATTGTGCTTCCTATTTCATTAGCAACATTTGAATGTTTGGAGTACATGTATTTGGAGTACATGGCTTTATTTCATGGGTAGGCAAACTAAGGCCCAGGGGCCGGATCCGGCCCAATCGCCTTCTAAATCCGGCCTGTGGACAGTCTGGGAATCAGCGTGTTTTTACATGAGTAGAATGTGTGCTTTTATTTTAAAAATGCATCTCTGGGTTATTTGTGGGGCATAGGAATTTGTTCATTCCCCCCCCCCAATATAGTCTGGGCCCCCCCCCACAAGGTCTGAGGGACAGTGGATCGGCCCCCTGCTGAAAAAGTTTGCTGACCTCTGCTCTGTATTTCTCACTGAACCACTCTATAAAATAAAGCTTCATGTTCTTCCATTCATTACAATGGGGAATCTAAAAATAGCTACAATCACCCCCCCCCCCTTTTTTTTTCGCCAAATGGGATGAAATGAACAGGTATAGGTATCCCTCCAGAGTGGAATAAGCCTGACAAATTGCAGAGAAATATGTCCACGTGTGGCTTTTTGTGGGGGAAGTAAAGGGATTCCCTTTCTCCCATAATTCCTGTGATGGGGCGGGAGTTGTCTCTTTCTTTAAAATCATTCAAGGCAGCTGATTGGTGTGCATTCTTTGTTCTGCGTTTGTTTTGTTTTTTAAAAAAACCTGTATAAACAGAAGTTATTTGTACACTAGAGGAAGATGCTGGAAAGCTGTTGCAGAGTTCAAAAACTAACCACAGTTGACTTTGGCACTTGATTTGGGGAAATGGTTTGTTTAAACTATGGTTTCAAATCCGGAACTACTGTTTGATCCTGGCTTCTCAATAACTGTAGTATAAACAAACCACAGTCTCCCCAGGTTTGAATTTCATGCAGCACTGTGGTTAGTTTAAAATCAAAAGTGGAAGATACAAATCTTCCTTTGCATGTAAAAGAGGAAGAGAGAATAGTGTGGAAAGCTGAAGGCAGATCTTACTTTCACAGAAGGAAGTTATGGTTTATCATTACAACTGTCAGGAAATACATCCAGAAGTCAAGGAGGAATCCATGAAATTGAAGTAAACTCTCCCTGTTTGTGGGGGCAAATGCTTCAAGGGATAGAAGAAGAAAATCGAAAAACCTCACAGGAAATGTAACAGCCATATTCTGAAGAGGCAACTCCCGCTCTTGATTTAATACACCAACAACTAAACTAACGATTCAAAGGGATGCTATTGCACTAAAGAATGTGAGAGAGATTGCAACCTAAATAAATACTGAGAATGTTGTGTGTGTGTTTTTGAGGGGGGTGTTTGTCCTTCATGACAATTGCCAATTCATTAGTCCTAATTTATGCAAGCTGCAAATAGAGATAACAAGCCAATCACTGTTTCCTTCACTATTTTTGGTGTGTGTTTTTTTTACTATGGAAATTGATTTGCAAGCCTCATCTCTTTTCACATCAGCCCCCTTGGGTATGTCACTACCAGGGCTTTTTTATTATTATCTGGAACTTGCTGGAACTCAGTTCCAGAACCTCTCAGGTGGGCGCCATTGCCATTATAAGAGAGCAAGGGAGGCTTACATGGTGAGTTCCAGCACCTCTTTTCCTAGAAAAATAGAACTGGACACTACTAGTTCAAATGGGGCACTGCCAGGTATCTTGTCGAAGATCACTCAGCAAATCCTTAACGGGACTTGGGTTCAAATCTAGACCTCCAAGGTCCATCACTTTACTACGTTCGTCACCACCCTCCCTATATAAGCCTCATACCCTTTCTTGAGCGGTTATTCACATGAAAGTTTCGGCTTTGATTTACAGAATGATACAATGGGCAGGATTTATACCAGTGTCTACTCACAAGCTGAAATAGAGAAACCGAGCACCTGGGAGCAATCCTACATACCACATCTCTCTCGCTAGTATAAATGTGAATAAATCTGTCGGTATGATGAGCGTCACAGCAGCGACTTAGGGAAGCTGTCCTATGAAAAAAAAATACATGGAAAATGGTCTTCAGTGTCTTCTCTAGTTCAGCATTTCATATTCCCCACTTGCTCCTTTCAAGTACATTTAAGTCTTCCATTTTGTTGCTTAAATGTTTAACTCTAACTCTAAAAGATGGCAACATGTCCAGATCTTTAGTAATAGAATAGGATAAGGATTTGGATATATGAAATTGAATTTAGATGGCCTTGATTACTCATTTTGAAGGCAAGGCCCTCTAAATGAGTGGCATCATTTCTACCACATTTCCTGCATTTAATTCAGCATGGAGTCAACATATAGGGTTGGATCCAGACTTCGCCTTCTGCCCATGAAAGGCTTTTTAATCCAGGGAAGAGATTCTGCTGGTGAAGAGAGGGAGGTAACCTTTGTCAAGACCCTCTCCAACCGCAGTCAGTAGTGTCCCATCCTGTACGGTCCCACCCCAGCTGTCCAGAGTAGATTTCCAAGGAACTGCAGGGGGAAATAGCAAAAATCCATATTCTCCTTTGGCTGGTGGAAGCTCCCCTTGAGCAGAACCCTCTTCAGAGGGCCTTCTGGCGGTTCCCTCACCGTGAAAAGTGAAGCTACGGGGAACCAGGCAGAGGGCCTTCTTGGTAGTGGCACCGACCTTGATGGTAGCTGCCATCCCATCATATGTCAAGGAGATAAGTAACTCTATAACCTTTAGAAGACATCTGAAGGCAGCCCTGTATAGGGAAGTCTTTTAACGTGAATGGTTTTATTATGTTTTCATATATGTTGGAAGCTGTCTAGAGTGGCTGCGGTAATGCAGTCAGATGGGTGGGATAGAAATAATAAAATTGTTGTTGTTAAGCCTGTGGTGGAGGTATAAAATATTTCGTTATAAACTGCCCTTCAGATAAAATCTCCATGTTGTCTAGCAGAATGTATTAAAACAATATACAGAGCTAGGGTAGCATAATGAATGAATGAGCACCCTGACTGTAGAACAGAGGGAGCCGTCTTATACTAGATCTTGCTGTATGTTCATCTAGCTCAGGGTTGCCTACTTGGCAGTGGCGTAGCGTGGGGGGTGCAGGGGGGGCCGGCTGCACCGGGCGCAACATCTGGGGTTAGGGCAAATCCACAGGTTAGGGGGCGCAAATCCACGGGCTAGGGGGCGCAAATCCACGGGTTAGGGGGCGCAAATTACTTGCCTTGCCCCGGGTGCTGACAACCCACGCTACGCCACTGCTACTTGGACTCACTTTGGCTCTCCAGAGTCTTGGGAAAGGTCTCACCATCACCTGTCCTCTCTGCCTTTATCATCTGGAGATGCTCAGAATTGAACCTGAGGCTTTCTAGCAGCTCTGCAACATAACCACTCTAGGTAAAGGTAAAGGGACCCCTGACCATTAGGTCCAGTCATGACCGACTCTGGGGTTGCGGTGCTCATCTCGCTTTATTGGCCGAGGGAGCCAGTGTATAGCTTCCGGGTCATGTGGCCAGCATGACTAAGCCGCTTCTGGCGAACCAGAGCAGCGCACGGAAATGCCGTTTTCCTTCCCGCTGGAGCGGTACCTATTTATCTACTTGCACTTTGACATGCTTTCGAACTACTTGCACTTTGACATGCTTTCGAACTACTTGCACTTTGACATGCTTTCGAACTTTGACATGCAGGAGCAGGGGCTGAGCAATGGGAGCTCACCCCGTCGCAGGGATTCGATCCGCCGACCTTCTGATCGGCAAGTCCTAGTCTCTGTGGTTTAACCGCTAAGAACTGAACCTGAGGCTTTCTAGCAGCTCTGCAACATAACCACTCTAGTTTGGAATTAAACTAAAAAAAAAGCATTGTCTCTCCACCGGCACACTATAATGAACACAAAAACTTGTCCTGCTAAGCTGAATGTTCTGTCTGTGGTGGCAAATTGGCTCCTGCGTGTTTGATAACGTAAACATGCATTACAGATTGTTATGCTTAAAGAGGAATCACACAATCATTTGCTCAGATCGTTTTTCAAGGAACAGAAACTTCAGAGAATGCATGCTCATAAGTGCAGGAAGTCACAAATAGCAGAATCCAGCATTTATTCGCAACACACACACCCGAAAAACCCCCACCACACCCAACTCTTTACAAGCTGAACTAATATAATGTTCATTAGGAGAGATGAAATGATGCACAGAAAGGCATTAGAAACTATCATACAGATAATACCAAGGTCGCTGGTTTTAATGGCATGATAATGTTTTCATAAAATGTAATCTGCTTTCCTCAGAAATCCAGAGGTAAATGTTCCCATCTCTCAGTTCTTGTTTTTGGAATGGAATCGTTTGAGAAAACTAATAAGCTGAAACAAATGTAGATTCTGATTCATAGCCAGGGCTCAGTCTATTTCATCTAGTACATAAATAGAAATCCCAGGGCACATACAGAGCGTGGCATGCAAAGTTGAATTAAAGCTAAGCTTGGCCCCATCTACAATAAAAGGTAAAAGATAAAGGACCCCTGACAGTTAAGTCCAGTCACAGACAACTCTGGGGTTGCGGCGCTCATCTCGCTTTACAGCTGGCGTTTGTCTGCAGACAGTTTTTCCGGGTCATGTGGCCAGCATGACTAAGCCGCTTCTGGCGAACCAGAGCAGCGCACGGAAATGCCGTTTACCTCCTCGTCAGAGCGGTACCTATTTATCTACTTGCACTTTTTTGGTGTGCTTTCGAACTGCTAGGTTGGCAGGAGCTGGGACAGAGCAACGGAAGCTCACCCCATCACGGGGATTCGAACCGCCGACCACTGCGCCACCCGCATCCCTATCTATATTTTAAAAATAAACAAACCCAAACCAGTTGTTGTTGTTGTTTTTCTTCCCAGAGAGGAAGCGCATAATTTAGAAAGGCCAGAAAAAGCACAGAGGGGATCGGAAATCATCGTTCCTCCTCACAGGAGAAAATAATAAAAGTTTAGATTCCATTGAATATCGGTGAAAATGATTTGTAATGGGCCTCAGGGCCAAAATGAGCACTGCATACACCCTCACAGCCTGAACAGCAGACTGTTTATATAAAAGAAATCAATACTATTATTAAAAAAGCAGCTGGTTGCAATAAAGGCAGTAAGAGATTGTAAGTCTAACTTTAGGAAGCCAAGTTTGGCTTGCAGTGTAAAAAAAAAGAAAAATATTGCAGAAGCTCAAATAGTAGGATTTTACAAATGTTCATGGTTCGGGTTTTGGCTGAGAGTCAACTTGTTAAACATTGTTAAAACAGAGTACCCTCATCAGTAAAATATTTAACCCCTTTCAGATGATTAACCAAGAAGCAAGAGATTAACCTAAAAATCCTGCACTATTGGCATTATTATTGCAATTAGACCTGCTCATGTCAGAATTCCATGTTTCTATTACATTTTTTAAAAAAAATCAAAGTTAGTGAGATTAGTGTAAAAGAAATGCCCAAATTGAAGGTCATTACTCCAATTAGACTTATACACATCAATATTTTTTTATGATTTGATCCAAAATGGCTACTTTTTTTAATGCTACAGCTGAAAGCTTAGTGTCAGCAAAAGGCCACATGTCACCGAATAGCTACAATGCTATAATATGCATCAGTTTGCTCAGCTCATTTATGTTCCAGTTGCTATTTTTAGAAATGCAAATTCGTGTCCTACAGCATCCATGATAAGAAACCAGCTAGAAGATTATAATGCAGTGTGCATGCTACCCTTCCCTTCAGTAAGTAACTTAAACCAGAGCTCTTGATTCCCTCTCCCACAGCAGAGGGCTGTACCATGTGGTTTTGCTGATCATGAAGTTTGGATCTCATGTATAAGCTTACGAAACAGTACATCCATTCATGCATGTATTATGCATTTATTCAAGCCGTGGTGTTTAAGTGATTCATTGGTTAGCTTAATCAACTAAAATCCTTTTGATCACCTACAAAGGTGCCCCAACTAACCAGACTGCAGGTTTTACAGAACGTTAAATTATTTGATTGTTAATTATTTGAAAGCAAGAATGTAGAAAAATTGTGCATGGCAGCACTAACGTACAGAGAGATGTACAACTTGATCATCCATACTTTACAAAAATGAATGTCTTTTACAAGGATGATATGGAACAAAGGTTCATATTTGTGTTGCGCTCAGAATTTTGCTGCTGTTAGGTGCTCAGGGTGTGTTATTCCTAGATTAATAACTTGCAGAAAACAGGATGTTCATAAATGTAAGATAAACTTAAAGTGATTATGTCTGCACACAGGGACCTGCGGTGTATTTTGCATTCTAAGGCCATTTTCTATGTATAATTAACATTTGCCTTTTGAGAGTGTTGACCAACTCCTGGTTTGTTCATATAAGGCAACTATAATTATCAGATGCCACTTTCCAGCCAAACATGTAAATTTCATGACAGAATATAACTTGTCATTGGCTGATGCAATAAAAGCTACATAGTGCAAACCTGTGTAAAATATTCAGAGCTTGAAGATAGCTTTCTAAAACATTAACCTTCTTCTATAGACTACCTTCTCAAAACCACTTCATGCATGCAGATATAACTGCAAGTTCCATTTGGCTGCTACAGTTGTAACCATGGGATCATTTCAGATTTTAAATATATATATACAGTGGTACCTCGGGTTAAGTACTTAATTTGTCCTTAACCTGAAACTGTTCTTAACCTGAAGTACCACTTTAGCTAATGGAGCCTCCTGCTGCTGCCGCGCCGCCACCACACGATTTCTGTTCTCATCCTGAAGCAAAGTTCTTAACCTGAAGCAGTATTTATGGGTATGTAACCTGAAGCGTATGTAACCCGAGGTACCACTGTATAAAAGGTAAAGGTAAAGGTACCCCTGCCTGTACGGTCCAGTCTTGACAGACTCTGGGGTTGTGCGCCCATCTCACTCAAGAGGCCGGGGGCCAGCACTGTCCGGAGACACTTCCGGGTCACGTGGCCAGCGTGACAAAACTGCATCTGGCGAGCCAGCGCAGCACACGGAACCACTGTATAGAGAATAAATAATCATAAACATAATTTCCTTCAAAATCTTGGTGTTTCCATTTTCATTATGGTCTTCCTCAGAGGTCGTACCCCCAAGTCTTTTATTATGGTCTTCCTCGGAGGTCCTATCTCCAAGTCTGTTTGCCCAGAGGAGTAAGGCACGTGGGACTTCTTTTCAGCCGGAACTCGCTGGAACTCAGTTTCGGCACCACTCAGGTTGGTGCCATTGCCATTATATCAGAACAAGGGAGGCGTTCATGGTGAGTTCTGGCACCTCTTTTTCTAGAAAAATAGCACTAGAGGCATGTAGTGACTGGACATCAAGTGCTTTCTGTTAGATTGCCCTGGGTGCAAGCTTTGGAATTAAATTTTAAATTTGAATTAACTTTGCCAGAAAATTTTGCTTAACAAGACTTACATATGAGTAAACATTGTAGGCACATCCTAGCCATGGAGATGGACATTGCTGGATGATTCACTATGTGAACCTTAGAATTCTGTTTCCAGTCGTTGTGGCAAAATGTGCTCTCAGCAGCACTAGAACGATCTTGGGTTGGAAGTAACCAGTGTTGCTTTTCTAGAAAAAGAGGTGCCGGAACTCACTATGAACGCCTTCCTTGTTCTCATGGAATGGGAATGGTGCCACCTGAGAGGTGGTGGAACTCACCTGAGAAGTACAGTGGTACCTCGGGTTACATATGCTTCAGGTTAAATACACTTCAGGTTACAGACTCCGCTGACCCAGAAATAGTACCTCGGGTTAAGAACTTTGCTTCAGGATGAGAACAGAAATTGAGCAGCAGCGGCGCAGCGGCAGCAGGAGGCCCCATTAGATAAAGTGGTGCTTCAGGTTAAGAACAGTTTCAGGTTAAGAATGGACCTCCGGAACAAATTAAGTACTTAACCCGAGGTACCGCTGCACTGTGTTCTGGCAAGTTCCAGCCAAACAAAGCCCTGGAAATAGTCAACATCAGAGTGTCATTATTTTGGTTAGAGAAACAAAGAACTCCCTGCCCAGGCTAAGAAATGAACAGGATACATCTAGAAGAGGAAGAGGAAGAGCCAATGGGATCAGCAAATTGTCACTGCCCCTATTGCTCGGCAGAATATTTGACAGAAGTCATAAGAAGTTTAGTTCTGATGATTTCATCCAATTTAAATTGGAAATATCCTTAGATACAAGCTTGGATTCCCTTGAATTTGAGTTGTCGCTATGAATGCTTGGTGTTCTCAGAGATACAAATATTGCACAGTCTGGCATTTTTCTCTTATTAGTGTAATGGTTTACTGTAAAAAAAAGTGGGGGGGGGGAGACCCTGCTGTCACACATTATAACCCCTTCAGCTGCCTTTCTTTGGTCTTTCTGTAACTGCAGAGAAAAATGAAGTCCTTCCAGACACGTTAGACAACTAACAGGTTTTTGGTGGGGGCTTATTTTTTTATCACTAAGGTAATTGTAGATGCATCCTTTGGGATTTTGCACTTGGCAGAACTAGTGGTCCACCAAAGAAAGATGGATGCGATTGGCAACGCAGTGCAGTGCAGGCACTTCTCTCCTATACATCAAGTCTAACCTGCGCTTTCTTTAAACTGTCAGTTTCATCCCAGGTACCCGTACACACTGACAGCCAGATGACAGAGGAAAGATCTTTGGGTTCTTTGTTCCTTTAAAGGCATCTACTAAGCAGCCTGAATGTACTCATAACTCATACCATTTGACTTGATTATTTTAAAATATTACATGAAAGGACCTGTCCTGGTCTTAAAGTTTAATTTTTTAAACGATTCTGTATCCTCAGCATCGGTACGAAAAACGGTAGCTACAGTCGAGAAACTCCAATTGATGTCTAACAAAATGCCATTTATAACTGTGATTAGCTGTCACTGCAGAATAAAATCTGGCAGTATACAGTATCAAGAGTCGAATATTTCTATTTTCAGAGGGGCAATTTATGCTGCTTAAACAGTTAATACAACTTTGTACCTGTGTCTGTGTAGCAAGTAGAATAAAGAAGAGATGAAGACTTCTGAAAAAACTGGCACCTTCCAAATTGAATTTCTAGCAGTAAGGAACACCTCCCAGTGGGAATATCTTTAGCACTATTAATTCTACTCTTTGAATTTTTCAACTTTCCGAACATTTCGCCTGGCTAATATTTGTTACGTCTTACATAAAGCCACACTTTACTATGTAAGCAGATCACTTAGCCAAAAACAAACACATTGCACACGCAAAAACCATCTGGTATGATCTGTATTTTTCTCTCTCGAGATCTGTCTACTTTCCCCTCTGCTCTTTCCACCACCACCGCGCTGCCACATAAAAAAATGAAAAGAAATTCATAAAAGGGTAAAAATTTTTACATCTTGTGTCCTCCAAGATTCATTGTAAAACTGCCTGCCAGGCAACATTAACTTGCTATCACTCCAATAGAAAGGTAAGTCAATCACATACTGTGATGTTATTGTGGACCATGAACGTTAATACACCCAAACCAGTGGCTTTTTGCACACTCTCCTGTTATATTTTACAAGGAAGAAGCACATCACATCCTCTTGCATTTCCTGATCAAGGCTTCATTTCTGGTTTTCTCACAAGAAAGGCTTTATCTTTAAAGAGGTGCAATTCTCGCAGTTCTGGACACAGGTCTTGCACTTCCTCGCTTCCTGACCATTTATCTGCTCTATCTTTTCCATTACTTAATGCTAATGTTCATGGCAGAGTGGCTAATCTCTGGCTATATTGCTGGACTCCAACTTCCCTCAGCCATAGCCGGAGGTCAGGGACAAAGGGAATTGTCCCCCAACAATTGGAGTGCCAGCCCTTCAGTTATGGAAGTGCGGAACACAGCAAAACAACTTGCAAGAGCACCAGAGCTTTATCTTGAAAACCAGTAGGTATACGCATCTCCAAGGTTTCTGGATTTTGCTATGTAACACTCAGGCTATGTTCACATCAGCAGCTTAAAATGCAGCAAGGCTGTTCCCCTCTGCGTTTCAAGTCATTTTTTCATGTTGCTGAACGCACCAGAGATGGGGTGGGAATGCCTTGCATCTGATGTGCATTACCTGTCTAGCTTCCCCAATCCTCTGGATTGAGGGGAAATGCGCCAAACAGCAATGTTTATTAAGAAACTACAAGACAGCTCTGCATTGTGGGTATCATTGCGTCAGGCATCAGGGAATCCGATCCCCCCCACAGTAGGCTGCCAGGAATAGATAGACAAGGAAACTCTTATCAATGTCTTTAATTCAATATTCACAGAGGGAGGCTTAGAAATGCAGCCTCTTGTAGTAATGGCGTTGCTCTGAGTAATCTCCACTCCCCTTCTCTCCTCAATCATCAACAGCACCACCCACCTTACAGTGGACGCTTAGGACCATTTGTCTTCGAGCCCTTTGCTCTCCTACTTTCTTTCTTTTTTTAAAATAATATTTATTACTTTTACAACAATTTAAACACTACAAACAAACAAAGAAAAAACAGTACATTACAATACAAAAACACCACACAACACCTAAACATCAAACTAACAAGACAAAACAAAAACAATTTAAAAACACATCAAAAAAAAGAAAACAATTTCAATATCTTATCTTTCTTTCACATATTTCCACGACCTCCTCACACCTCCCTTTTTGTATTCCACTTCAATTAATTATTTCAGCAATTCCTTTCCATCTTCCCCTGTTTTCTATCCTATAATTATCTTAACACATTTTAACCTTATTTTTCCTTTAATACTCTATTAATCTATTTATACTTAATTCCTTATAACATTTCTACTAAAGCCATATCACTTCATTCCAACATTCTTCTAGCATTCATTAATTTTACAATGTTTCTGTAAATAGTCTTTAAACTTTTCCCAGTCTTCTTCCACCGACTCTTCTCCCTGGTCTCGGATTCAGTCAGTCATTTCCACCAGTTCCATATAGTCCATCATGCTCTCCTACTTTCAATGCTTGCCAGGTTCTGGGAGATGGTGGGTCTGGAATGTTTTCTAGTGATAACGTGTCAGCCAGCTGCTCTGCCTCTGCCTCCTCCTTTTCCATCATCTCCCAACTTTCCCCCTCTTCAGCCTCTGCGCTGTGATCTCCCGCAAACCACTGTTGTAAATCTATACTGTCTTCCTCTTCTCTGGAAGGGTCACGAAGGGAGGCAGTCTCCACCATTCCTCCTCTGTCCAGTCCCTGATACATTGTGTGTACATGGATTCAAAAGCCAATGGTGTGAGAGAGCTAGAGCTGGTGTAAATGGGTACACAGCCTCAGTTTAATCCATGTGCATCACAGCACAATATTCCACTGTATTTTCTTTAAAAAACCCAGTATCCATTAGCTCCATAATGGACATCACAAACTTTTTGCAGGCTATACCATATTGTATAAAACATTGTGACAGATGGATGGTTCTTAAGAAATACTCCTTGATTATTCTTTTGCTTGAAATGTCAAATGTAAATAAGAAGGCCTTTTTCCAAACCTATGTTTTTGATAATTAAATCAGTGAGACACACACATCTGACAACTCTTCTGGAGTAAATCCTTCTATGCCATTTACGACTCTCTGACTGAGCATTTTCCAAGTACAAAGCCAGTTCTTCTATACTCCAGCTATTTTCTGACAACTTCCTGACACGAGTCTTCAAAACGTGAATTTAGAAAGGCAGCAAAGGAAGTGGCCCCCATTCACAGGCATTCAACATCTCAATTTACACCTCCACAGCTGCAGACTTAGAGAGACCTAGGTTGACCCTGAGCCGGGTACAATTACACACAACAATGGCTGCTCACCCCTTCTCAGGTGGGCTGCGGTTGCGGACCTCATCTCCATCAACCATCCCCAGCAGCTAGGGCCCATGTGTCTTGCTGGCTCTTAGGGGAACCCCCCAGCCTGCAGAGTCAAGAAGCTGGGATTCCATGCCCAAATGCCGGCTTCAATACGCTAGATGCCATGAGCTGTCTGAGGAGGCATCTGCATCTGCATTGCCAGAGAAACAGAAATGGGCATTTGTGAGGGCCACCAGGGCTGTGCTGCAAGCTCCGTTAGTGCTCTCCATACCCACCAATCCCTACCCCTCTCACGCAACCAATTCCAATCCCAGGGAAGACCATGTCAGGACACCAGTTTGGAGTGCAGTGCTGTTCAGTCTGGTGGCTCAGCTGGGCTCGCTGCAGAGCAAATGACGGAGGCTGGAACTAGCAGTGTAGGGGTGAAACATGCAGTAGAAACCCAGATAGAAGAGGAGGAAGAGAGGGGCACTGGAGATGCAGCAGTTGAAGACTAAGAGAACATTCACACATAGGGAAATATTCTGTTTTCTAATGTTTCTTTCACACTGAAATACTTGTTGCATTGTGGAACTGTGGCGTTTATACCAGTGTGCCACACTAAAGTTTATGGGTGTGGTATGGTGCAACAACGAACATAATTGGACAAGGTAGTTAATCCCCACCCTTTCCAAAATTGCACGCTTCTGTTCCTTCGTGATTCACGCATGAAAAATTGATGGAAAGAACTGTATGCCGGTACATCTCCCGAAATTTCATCACTGTACTCCTATGATTTTCTGGGTTAATGGGGTAAACACATATTTTCCTGGAAGCTATTAACATGGAAATGGGTGCTAAGCTTCCAATAGGTCCTGCTAGATTTCCAAAAGCAGATTTTAGGTTGTATGGAAGCTCCAATATAATGCAGAAACAGGGAAAGGGAATAAATTGCTGTGTGAATGCAACCTAAGGCTGCATTCAGTTAGGATTTATTCATTTTTTCCAATGTTTCCTTATCTGATAATTTCCATGTTTCATATGATCTTTCACATGCTCTTTTGTGAGGAATACATTACTAATATTCAGAGAAAACTATGATATGCTTGTGTGAAATTATTGAACTTGAACATATTCCCAAGGGAACATATGAGGGTGCACCCCCCCCCAAAAAAGAAAATTGTGAATGACAATTGTACTGGATGCTTTGCATCTGCATGCACAATATGCTCTCTGCAGCTGATTCCCAAACAGCAAGGAGACATAATGTGAATAAAACAGGAATTGCTTCCACCCTGGTTTTTTTACCGTTCAAACTCTATAAAGAAGAGCAGGTCTCTTCTAGCAATATAAAGTGCTTCACACTTTGCTTTCCTTGCAAGCACACTTATGATTTAAAAAGAGAGAGTTGTCAAAATTAAATCAGATAGGAGATGCTGTCCAGTTTAAAAGGTTACTACAGCAAATGGGCAATTAGTGCTTCCCACAGCAGCGACGGGTTTAGCTTCTAGAAAGACCTCTTAGGCACAATACAATGGCTGAATAAACCATCTTTGTAATCCCATTTGTCACAAGTCCAGCAGCAGGTCTTTTTCACTGAATTAGCAGGAGATGAACAACTAGGAATGGAAAAGATTTTTTATTTTATTTTTTAAGGAAGAGAGAAAAAGAATGTTATATGTCTTGTAAAGCTGTGAGAGCAGCTGCGTCCCGATCTTTGCAAATCTGAATTGTGGGCAGATCATGGGTTCCAGCTTCTTACAGATTTTACATTTTTAATGTAAGGATTAAAGCTGCAATCCTGCACTCCAGTGGTATGCAAACTCCCCCACGCAAACCACTTGAAAATTGCTGAGGGTCTTGGGGACCACGTAATGATTATTCGTCCTGCTGTAGCAATTTAATATGCTGTGCTATATGTTGTTGTTTTTTACTGTGTTTATACAGGCACTCTGTGGGCCACATGAATGAAGCTCATGGGTCGCTGATGGACCAAATTTCCCCTGAACCTCTGCTATGCCCACTTACTTGGGAGTAAGCCCCAGTGTACTCAGTGGGACTTAGAAGTGAATAACTCAGCATTAGCTCTTTTGTAAGTTAAGAGCAGGGAAGCGGGTGGCGCTGTGGGTTAAACCACAGACCCTAGGACTTGTCGATCAGAAGGTCGGCGGTTCGAATCCCCGCTACGGGGTGAGCTCCCGTTGCTCGGTCCCTGCTCCTGCCAACCTAGCAGTTCGAAAGCACAAAGTGCAAGTAGATAAATAGGTACCGCTTTGGCAGGAAGGTAAACGGCTTTTCCGTGCGCTGCTCTGGTTCACTAGAAGCGGCTTTGTCATGCTGGCCACATGACCCGGAAGCTGTACGCCGGCTCCCTCGGCCAGTAAAGCGAGATGAGTGCCGCAACCCCAGAGTCGGCCATGACTGGACTTAATGGTCAGGGGTCCCTTTACCTTAAGTTAAGAGCTCTTACTGTTACTTAGTTAAGAGTTCGTGAACACAAAAACTACCTTTTAAAAAACCATCCCTTTTGATGTACATTAGTAAACCTATGTCATGTGACATTACTGACTTGCCATACTCCTGCATGGGGGAGGGGCAAGACCTCTGGTGGGAGAAATATCATGTTCTTTTTAAAAACAAAATATTCATTTTTCATTTTCATTCATTGCATACATCTCAATTTCTTAACATTTCCTATATATTCCTCCCTCCCTCCCCTCCAGGGCTTCCCCCAACTTCCGCTTCTGGTTTGTTTCTCTTTTCACCCACTTTTCTATCTCCTAACAGAAAAAAAGTTATTAATAACCTAACATCAAGCCTAAAAACATAAAAATAAAATACACTATAATATTTCACTGTTTTCTAAACATTTTCTAATACTAATAATGTGAACGCTTATTTAAATCCTGCCATCAAGCCTATTGACTTTCTTTGTTTCTGCAAATATAATATAAATGGTTCCCATTCTTTTTCAAAGTTGCTGTTTTCTTTTTCTCTTAATCGATCTGTCATTTTTGCCAGTTCTGCGTCGTTCATCAACTTCTCTTGCCATTGTTCTTTAGTTGGTATTTCTCCAGTCTTCCAATTTTGGGCAACATCGTGTTCTTTCTGGGGTAGTTAGTCCATCTTTTTTTCTTTTCTTTTTTGCCGATAAATTTTTATTGATATTTCATATATATAGACTTATACAAAATCTGTTACATAGCTTGCATATATTATATCCACTCCACAAATCATAAATATAATACAAAGTTGTTGCAAATCATAAGTATGATATAAAGTTGACTTAGGCTCTGCCGAGCCTTGAACTTCCCTCCACTCCTTTGGTAAGTATCAGATAAGTTTTACAGTCACGTATTTTATCTCTTTTACTTAATAAACACTTGCTGTTAGCGTTATTCCAACCCCGCTAGTGTCATCTGAAATTTATTTCCAATATACGTCAAATATTTATTCCAATTGTCATGAAATTTCTGTTCGTCTTGGTCTCTTAGTCTTCCTGTTATTCTAGCGAGCTCGGCATAATTTATCACTTTAACCTGCCAATCACTCATATTTGGTATAACCTCCGTTTTCCAATTTTGTGCTAGCATGATTCTTGCGGCTGTTGTGGCATATAGGAATAGAATCTTATCTTCTTTTTTAATTTCTTTGTCCGTCATTCCTAGCAGAAAAGCTTCGGGCTTTTTGGGAAAGGTATATTTAAAGATTTTTTTAAGTTCGTTATAGATCGATTCCCAAAAGCCTTTCACTTTGCTACACGACCACCACATATGGTAGAAGTCGCCTTCTACCTCTCCACATTTCCAGCATCTTTTATTCTTCAACCTGTAAATCTTAGCCAGCTTCAGCTTAGTCCATCTTTGGTATGCACCTTGCACGCCACTCCCACCTGTGGCTCCTAGAAGCTGTCAGAATACTTCATATAACCTCTGCTCTCAGATATGCTCAGTACTGACCCCAGCCTGCTTCTGAGACTCCCGCTTTCTACATGACAGGTCCTGTTGACTCTACTCCACTTGCTGGGAGTTGATGCACAAGCCATAGTGTTATTCTTTGCATCTGCAAGTGCACCATTGAGATATTGCTCTCACAGGGACAGCGCAGTCGGTAGAGCAGAAGACTCTTAATCTTATGGTCGTGGGTTTGAGCCCCATGTTGGGCAAAATATTCCTGCATTGCATTCCAGATGATCCTTGTGGTCCTTTCCAACTCTTTTATGATTCCGATTCTAAAGTAAATGAAACATGAAAGTAGGGAGAGCAAGAGTGAACATGATAGCCAGCCTTCCCCCCTCCCCCAATTGCTGTTCCATCATTCTACACAGGTCGGATGCCAACCCTTTGCAGTGCAAAGACTTCTCACATGATTTCCCAGGTGATATAGAAAAAACCTGCTCCTTTTCACTTATGGGGTACCCAAGATCCCATACAGAGTCCTTAAGTAGGTTCCCTATTGGTAGAAGAAAATAACAGAGGCCAACCAGTTAATAAGGATCAATCACATGTGGAACCTAGACAATCACCCTCCAATTCCTGGAGATCAATGGAGTGACTGGAGGAGCTATATTATGGTCCTTCATGCTCTCCCCATTCACATGTTCTACTTACTAATATGAAGAGGGCTGGAATCATGGAAGATGTGAACTTAGAGTTTACTATTTCTGAGTGACCCAGTGCCTATTTACCAAAGGCTCAGCTAGTTCCTTTTGCCAAAAGTGGCGTTTTCTTGTCAGCCAGTCAGCCAGTCCGCTTGACAGCACCCCATTAGCATCACTGTGTCAACAGAAACTAAGTTTAAAAGTGCATAATTACTGTTTAATGTTTAATATTGACACAGGGCTTTCCAAATCTCAGAACACTCCACGCAGGGGAGGGGCGTTACAAAACAATACATCAAAAGGGGACATGAACACACAAGGCCCAATATAATCTGACCGTATATTTCAGGAGAAATTAAACAGATGCAAGATACAGCATCTACAGTAAATATGGAACCTCATTGATCTAATGTAATAAGGGAAACGGTGGATGTGAAACATTGTCTAAACCAAATTACATTCATCTCTCTAAGCAAACAAAGACAGCTGGCTCTTTCAAAGAGAACGATCAGGTTTAGCTCTCTTGCTTTTCTGACCCCGGGCATGAGTCAACAGAAAGACAAATTATCACTCTCTGTAGGAAAATAATTCATTTGGTGCCCGATATAAACAGTTACCTTCACGTAAGCCACAGCACAGTGGTACCTTGGTTTTCAAACTTAATCCGTTCCGGAAGTCTGTTCCAAAACCAAGGTGTGCTTTCCCATAGAAAGTAATGCAAAATGGATTAATCCATTCCAGACCTTTAAATACAACCCCTAAAAGATTAATTTAACAAGAATTTTACTATCTAACGAGAGCATTGAGCCATAAAATGAAAGCAATAAACAATGTACTGCAGTCACACAATCAATCAATCAGTAGCTGAACTGGGTTCCACACAGTCACACAAAAAATAAGGAGCCGCAAAAACAAAAATGCAAAATAAATAGCAAAAACAGACAGACCTCAACGTAACACTCAAAACAGAAGTGTGGCACTCAAATCGGAAGCATAACACTCAAAACGGAGCGCCTTCCGAAAAAAGTTTGCAAACCGGAACATTTACTTCCGGGTTTGCAGTGTTTGGCTTCCAAGTTGTTTGAGTACCAAGGCGTTTGAGAACCAAGGTACCACTGTATAGCACATTTTTTAAATGCTTTGCAGAAAATGGAAGTAAAGCGAAGATGAGCTGCTTCTAGACTTTTGTTGCTTTGTATTTGGGATTCAAGAGCTTTCCAGCAACTTCAGGTTGTGCAGATGAAGTGGATTGGGTGCTCCTATGAACCAGCTTCATAGGGGAGCAGGGTTGGCCTTTGACATCACTGGAACGGGCAATGGGAAGTGTGGAGTGACAATTGCTTAATGCAACTGTCCCTGCAAACAAATCAGAATGAATGCTCAACAAGCAGGTGACATTGTAAAACGTCCCTGCAAACTTTGTTCAAACAAATCAGGGCGAATGCTTGGTTACATAAGCCCTTTGATTTTCTGCTCCCGATATATCTGGTGTTTATCCTAGAAACTGTAGCGATTCCAGCCAGCCAAAAGCCCACAGCAGAACCAGTTAGAGGCATGGTCTGAAGAGAGAGGCTGTGGCCTAGAAAGAGTCACAAGGGTCAGAGAGAGAGACTTGGAGGGCCACATTCTGGCCCTGGTCCTAAGGCATCCCATCCCTGCTCTTTAGTATCAAGATGGAAGAAGAGACACCTCTCCTCCTTTTCATTTCGTGTGCAAGCCCTTTGAAGTTCATAAGATTGGAATATCAATGGAATTGTGCCATGATAAATGCAAGACCGTAACTTCAAAAAAAGTACTAGCATGTGTTCAAAGGAGCCAGCTGTGCTTTTTTGAAAAACAGGTACCTAGCCTTTGTAGTCTCAAGGAAGTCCTGCAGGAGTGCTCAAAGGACATCATTCTGAGGACCACTTTAATATGCTTATTAAATGGTTTGTTAGCAGGAGAGACCTCTCCCTCCCCCATCTTCTTCTTTTGCTATAATGCACTATTTAATACCCTCCAACTTTTCTTCAATGAAAATAGGGATGTCCTAAGGAAAAGTGGGACATTCCGGGATCAAATCAGAAACCAGGACAGCTTCAGTAAATCTGGGACTGTCCCTGGAAAATAGAGACACTCGGAGGGTCTGCTATTTCCTTTGCAGCCTGTTCTCCGAACCATACTCCCTTTTGCCTCTTCCCATGTTCTCTTCCCTATCCGCTGCCATTTTTGTTTGTTTCTTCATAGTCAGGTCTCTCTGCAGCCTGATCTCTCTATTCACCCTCTGGGGTCAAGACCTGTCAATCACAATCACGTCGAGTGACCCATTTTTGCCTACAGCTTGAAATCAAGCTGTGTGGGCCCAATGGTTTGCAGGTACCAATGATCAGCTGATCGGTGGTACCTGCAAAAGCACAGGTGTGTACAAACCTGGTTGCGTCTTTGGTGTCGGGCAGGTGAGCATGGCTTGCCTGAAGCAGCCCTGTGGGCCAAATTGGGATACTTGGAGGACCAAATTAGTTCTGAGGGCCAGAGGTTCCCCACTGCTGCTCTAGATGTTGTTGGACTACAACTTTTGTAAGTCCCATACAACATGGTCAATAGTCAGGGGTGAAGGGAATTATAGACCACCAACAGCTGGAGGGCAGATGTTGACTACATCAGCTCTATTGTGGTAGCACACCTTAAGAAGCCCCTTAGTAGGGTCTGATTGAGTAATAGCTCAGTTGGTTAGATCTTGGTGCTGTTGATGCCAAGGTTGTAGATTCAATCCCCATGTCGGACACCTGCATATTCCTGCATTGCAGGGGGTTGGACTAGATGATCCTCAGGGTCCCTTCCAACTCTACAATTCTACGATTCTATGAAATAGCTGCATGTGCTCAGGAGTATATAGTGCTATGAGTTCAGTGATATCAATTTCTCTCTCTCAAACAAAAAACCATTTACATCCTTTCTGGTAAAGCAAAACACTACTATCAGCATTCGGAAACCTTTAAGTGCAACATTCTGCACACAGTGAAAGTATGTTATCCTTGGGTGTAGGATTGCTAAGCGTTCATAAAATCCATTTTACCAAAATTGATCCCGTCTTTAGTAATAAAAATGTCTGGAATAATGTTGACAAGCGGAAATTATATTTAAAAGCTTGTATGGATCCAACATATTCATGACTGTTCTACTGTCATTTTTATTTCTTTTATCTCAAAAGATGTAAAGGGCACTTGTCCCTAATTGAAATTTAAAAACATTATGTCTTACTGTTCAGATTTCACTCAGATTCAGCTGGCTTTGATGGAGATCTTGCTCAAATGGCGACCAGCTCTATAACTTTTAATGCTTTTTAAATGGTTTGCGAGGGGCTTTCTGGGTTCTATTTTAAGTCCTTCAACAAAGAAGTAGATTATTTTAAGAGTAGCCAGTGTAGCCAGAGTAGAAAGAGTGAGGAACTGAAATGGGGAAGACCCTCACTTAAATCACAACTCCCACCTTGGATTAAGCAATGTGGTAAATCATCACACTGATATACAATTAGTGTACAATGATGCAATGAAGCCTGGCAGCCCCATGTACAATATTTTGTATGTACAATACACATAGTGTAAGAATTACGTCAATGTCCTGATCTTATTATTAAGATCCCTTATTAAGGGATCCCTTAAGATCCCTTAAGATCCCTGATCCCTTATTAAAGGGATCTTATTAAAGCATTTCACACGAGGGATGCTGGACGATTTCATTCAGTAATCAACCCGACTTTCTTTTTGCACTTAGCAGTTCCGCTGCACAGATTGGAACGCCGCTATTTCTCTCGGTTTTCACACTTCTCCAAATTTTGCAATTTGGTTCTCAGCTCAAAAAAAGTATCAAAACATTACAACATACATGTTTTAGTTTATAAACGTGTATTTTAGGATAAAATGTGTACAAAATACACATTTGAGGGTAAAATGTGCACAAAGTGCCTTTTTTTTAAAGCCACAGATTTATGTAGAAATGAAATGGAATGGGCTTATGAATGCACCTATGATAAACTTATTGATTGAATTTCTATACCATCCTTCATCCAAGGATCACACAGCGGATTACCAAGAGGCTAATGAAGAACACTGGCACAAGCCAATAGCCACAGGCCGTGTCCATGGGGTGAGGTGGGGGCATTGCCCTGCTCTGGCTCATGTCCCCCCTCTCACCACCAAGCCTGGGCTGGACAACCTGTTTCCCTTCCGCCAACCACATCCCCTCAGAGACAAGAAGGACTGACCTGTGTCCATCAGGACAGGAGCTTGATTCTAGTCTTCTTCTTCCTTGGTGATCACTCATAGCTGGGTAAGATTGTCTTCCATAAACACGGTTTTAACAGTGAGTCCTTAAGTGACTGTGGAGGCCAATTCTGGATCAGCATGTCCTTCCACAGTGGGGACACAGGTTTCCAGGTGGGAGCTGATCATGGTGAGGGTTTGCCAAGAGTGCCTTCCTCTTAGCATGTTTCTCCCTTTCGTCCTGAGTTTGAGCGTCTTCAAAACCCATGACACCTTTGGTAAAGGTTGTTCTCCAATTGGAGCACTCACAGACCAATGTTTTCCCATTGTCGGTGTTTATACTACATTTTTTGAGATTTGCCTTGAGAGAGTATTTGAACCTCTTCTATTGACCACCAGCATTACGCTTTCCATTTTTAAGTTCGGAATAGCGTAGTCGCTTTGGAAGATGATAATCAGGCATCTGCACAACATGACCAGTCCAATGAAGTTGATGTTAAAGAATCATTGCTCTGACACTGGTGATCTTTGCTTCTTCCAGTACACTTGCATTAGTTCGCCTGTCTTCCCAAGTGATGTGTAAAATTTTTCAGGCAACATAGTGTGTGCACACTCTAGCCCAGTAGCATATAAGCAGCCAGGAAAAAATTTTCAACACAGGTGTAATGTGTTCCCAGGAGGCAGTTCTCCTTCTAAAACAGCTTTCAAGACAACCCAACACGGAGTGTAGTAAAGTAGACCAGTAGCCAATACCAAATAAGATGAACTGAAGAAGCCAAAGGCCTCTGAAGACCAGGGTGGAACATCTGGCCTATGTATTATGGGTTGGTAGCTTGAATTTAATTGTGTCTCTATTTATCTCCAAAGGGCTTTACCCATTTTTATAATGGGGGGGGGGGATATATCATATCATGAACATTCATTCCATGTCAATCTCCTATACAGGAACACAAGTGTTGTCACCTAATAAATGCTAAGTGTGTCAATTGTCCGATTGAATTACTGCAAAGATACATTCTGTATTATGCATTGTTAGCCACCTTGAGAGTTAGAATACTGAATGGAGCACTGGGTAAGTTTTTATAATAAAATACAATAAAATAAAATCTGGAGATCTGTTTCACTAAAGGGGATTTTCAGAGGCATTTTAAACTCTAAAACGAAATTAGAACAGGGCTTAGCTGGACAAAAATAGAACAAAGCTTTGTTGCTCATAAATAACATCATAATGGTGGTATTAGTGCACATTGGCATGACAGATGAAAAGCCAGGAAGTCTGCCAACATCACCAACCAAATGGTTTCCACTGCAAAGCACAGTGCATCAGTGTTTGCTGTGCAAACAGTATGCATGACAGTAATTAGCACTGGTGGTGAGTTGCTGTTTGAAACACATGCCTTCCAAAACATTTCAGAGGCTGATGCTGCCTGAGAACTCTCAAAGATTGTTGCGCTCACTTCGGGCCATGTTAAACAGCTGATACAACCGCATGGACGAACGAAAGCTCAATAGATGTTTAAAGACAGCTTAACTGTTTGGATGTGTCTTATCAAGGAGTTCTGTCCTATCAAATTAAACTGGTAGTTCATGCAGAGGTTTCGCTTCTGGCTTCTGTCAGCGTCTAGGAGGTTCTTGAAAGCACTCCGTGCCGGACTGAGAGAAGCTGAGGAGGGAGCCAGAAGCCAAACATGTTCTTCAAAGTGTCTTGGATTACAGGAGTCAAAGAGCGGCTTCTCAGGCTAGCAGAATGAAGTGTACGTTCTCCTGTAGCACTTCCAGGATGATATTAGAAGAAATATCACCCAAAGGGACAGGCTGTAGCTCAGGGAAGGGTTGTGGCTCAGTGGCAATTTTATTTGCATGCAGAAGGTCCCAGGTTCCGCCCACAGCATCTCCAGGTAGGCTGGAAGAGACCCCTGTCTGAAATGCAGGACAGCTTCCACCAGTCACCGTTGACAATACTGAGCTAGATGGACCAATAGCCTGTCTTCTTATAGGACATCACCTTATATTCCACATGAAGGAGGGATTTGGGCTCTTACTGCTGATCAATAATAAGGTTGAATGGACAAAATAAGTATTGGCATGGTGAACTCGATGTGTGTAGGTCCCATTGGAACATCTCTACCCCCCAGTAAATATCCAATGTCTCAATGGTGAGATAGGGTGGGCAGGGGATGAAGTCATGTTCTTGTTACCGTACACCAGTACTTGTAAAATAAAAGCAACTACTGACAGGATTGTCCACCCCATCTGTATCTATCACCATCATAGGACTGGATCTGGACCAACTTTGAGTAGAAGGTCCAGTGCTATTTTTCTAGAAAAAGAGGTGCAGAACTCACCATGAACCCTTGTTCTCTTAGAAAGGCAATGGGGACCACCTGAGAGGTGCCAGAACTGAGTTCCGGCTGGAAAAAAAAGCCCTAAGTAGATCCATTGAAATCAATGGGACTTAGAAACTGGGGAGGCACCTGCCCTTATAGAAAAGAAGTTGGTAGTTCAACTAACTAATATGGTGGAAGGGAGCTGTTATGTACTGAGTTGAATCCTAGAACAATAGGATCCAGAATGCAGCAGTCTGATAGGTCTGCAGGAGCCACCCAATCCAGCTCCAGGTGCAAGTGAATCAGCAACCTGATTGGCCTGCAGGAGCACCCAATCAGGCTCCTGGATGAAGTGAATCAGCAACCTGATGGGTCTGCAGAAGCAGCCAATCAGGCTTCTGGAGGAGGTGAATCCACAACTTGATTGGCCTACAGGAGCAGCCCAGAATTAGCCAATCATGTGGGGCCCATTGTGTAAATACTGTATATATAGCTAGACATTTTGGGGAAAGTTTCATTCATTGCTACTATGAGCTGAATAAAGAGCATGAAATTCACGCTCGACTCTGAGTATATTTCAGGAGCCATTAAGCACCTTTTCCTTACGGAAGAAGAAAAAGAAACTTAACGAAATGTTCTGTGTTCAAGAGTTCTAGGGAAACATTTCACTGTTTTGGTACAAAACGGATGAGAGATTCTCCTTTCCAACGTCCCCCACTTTTTGCTTTTCCCTGCTCTCCGGTAGGTTCAGTTGCCTTTGACTGCTCCACAAACATTGTGCTTGCCCCCATCCCACTTGACCATGCAGCGATCCTCAGCTTTGATTGTCAAAAGCGATTATTGCTGGGGGTAGCAATATGAAAGGCAGCTGCAGTGAGGATGGAAGTCAGAGAGAGCAGGCCACGGGTGCTACACCACCTGCCTCTTGCATGCAAAAGACGGAACAAATGACAACATTTGTCACTGAGGAGCTGAGCATCAAAGCCCGCACGTGACGGTCTTGCAAGCACCATTTTCATCATGTGCCCTGGTACCTCTTTTCAAAAAATCTCAAGCAGGGAACAGATGTTTCATCAAAAGACACATTTAAAATAAAGATAATTATGCAGTAAGCGGCTTAATTACATAGGATTATTCAGGTCCACTTAATTGCTTGACAGCCTGAAAGCCTCCCTGTATTGGTGGCGGAGGCACCGAGTTCCTATTGGGTTGCCACACTCTCGATGGCTGCAGGACAAATGTTGTCACTCAGCAATTTAGTTAATATCAATTCCCGCTAAGAGCTGGAGGAAAAAGAAGCGTAAGGTTTTCTCGTGAACGTTGCAAGATTGATATTTGCATGGGCGTTGTATTCCCTTGCACAAAAGATCATTAGCCTAAATTGCAAAAAGGGAAGAACAGTGGATGTGGTTAGGAGCATTAATACTGTTGATGGCTTTGAGAAACAGAATATCATCTAATCACTTCCATCCTCTGTTGCTGCTACAAGGAGTACTGTTAACTTTTACAGATCTTACTGTTGCTGCTGCTACTTTCTGGCCTGGTTTGCACAACGCTATGAATTACCAGGACCATGCAAATGTCTATAGAGTGGAACCTCGGTTGTTGAATGTAATCTGTTCCGTAAGTCCATTCGACTTCCGAAACGTTCGACAACCGAGGCACAACTGCCAGTCGGCAAATTCCTTTTAAAAAATGGAGAAATGCACCTCGGAAGCGGTTTGATTTCTGAGGCGTGTTCAAAAATGGAAGCATTCACTTCCGGGTTGTCGGTATTCGGGTTCTGAATTGTTCGGCTTCCAAAGTATTGGACAACCGAGGTTCCACTGTACAGTGGTACCTCAGGTTAAGTACTTAATTCGTTCCGGAGGTCTGTACTTAACCTGAAACTGTTCTTAACCTGAAGCACCACTTTAGCTAATGGGGCCTCCTGCTGCCGCCGCGCCCCCAGAGCACGATTTCTGTTCTCATCCTGAAGCAAACTTCTTAACCTGAAGCACTATTTCTGGGTTAGCGGAGTCTGTAGCCTGAAGCGTATGTAACCTGAAGTGTATGTAACCTGAGGTACCACTGTATTGACTTTATGCATACCCTCCAACATTTCTCCAGTGAAAACTGGTATCTTGAGTGGTATTTTTCTAGAATAAGAGGTGCTGGAACCCACCGTGAACTCTTTCCTTGTTCTGCCACCTGCAATGGCACCCACCAGCAATGGTAGCTGGGGTTCCTGTGAGAGGACCTGCCCAAGATCACTTAGGTTGCAATCCTGTATCCACTTAACTAACAGTATTGAACTCCATGGTCCTTGCTTCTGAGTAGGAATGTCTAAGACAGCACTGTTAGTGAGCTTTGTTGCAGAGTAAGTATTTGACGCCAGGTCTCCCAGAGATTTCAGTGGATCGTAATAACTGATAATATTTATCTTGCCTTGCTTTAAAAAGAAACCACTTAGGAACTCAAAGCAGTCGATTCTGCACAGATTGGGAAAGTAGCATACGATTTTGTCTCCTCTTCTTTGACTTGCATGTTTCTTAATCATGTTACAGTTCAGCAATAGGAAACGCAATTGTGGAATGCAGGGCTGTCAGGTACAAAAATCTCAGACAGAATAATATTACATCCTACATTCGAAAGAAGACACTACATTATTGGGCAATGACAACCCACTGCAGATTATGTCTTTGTGAAGACACACTGGGAACAATTTTATTAAGTATCATTTAAAATGTCAGGATAATTTTTTTTAAGGCATCAAATCTTGGCATAGCATCCCCCCCCCCCTAAGTATGTAGATGTAACTCAAAAGCTAGGGAAAGATAAGAAACATGCATTGGCTGTATTCAAATTCACTAAGTTGTTTCAGTTTAATTTTTGAAAAGATACTGCGAGTTATTGAATGACATGGGGTTAAAGTTCTCCAACCTCACAAGGGGGAACTCTGCCAATGGAATCTCAAACTTGAAGCATGAGCTATTGCTTTCCATGCAGTAATGTGCTGGGGAGGGGGGATTTCCATGTTTTCTCTATTCTGTGTGTTGTTCCATGTACGGTTAATAGGCACATTTATTGTTAGTTTTATTTATTTCTTACATTTATATACCACCTTTTTCTTCCAAGTTGCTCAAGGTGGTGTACATGGCTCTCCTCTTGTCCATTTCATCTTCAGAACAACAACGGCGTCCTCCCACTGTGGCAGAAGATAAGCAGAACAAAGGGAAATGAGTCTTCCTACCAGTTAGAAACTTTAATAATCACAGAGAGAGAACAAAGAACCCATCTCCTAGAAATGGTGGTGTTCCCAATTAAGGATCCACCCTCTAACGTCCCTATTAATCTACGTCACTTCTACGTCTTATAATCTGAACCTGACCCCTCTGTGCTTTCTGTGCTTTCTGTTCTGCCACTTTCTCAGCTCTTCTTAACCTTGGGGAGAGCAGATGAATGCTTTCCAGAGACAGTGAATCTGTTAATGCTCTCTCTCCCAGTGTTTCTTCTCCTAGCTGCTCCCCATCCAGTATTTCCCAGCTTCTGCCTTCTGAACTATGCCCCTCTCCAAACCACTGTTCCAAATCTATACTGTCCTGCTCCTGGGAAGATGGCTCCCACCATTCCTCTTCAGTGCAGCCCTCCTCAGCAGGGTCCCTGACACCCTGTAAGGTAAGTGAGACTAAGAGATGGTGATTGGCCCAAGGTTACCCATTGAGCTTTGTGGCTGAGTGGGGATTTGAACAATGTTCTCCCAGGTCCTAGTCCAACACACCAGAAAGTGTTTCCTTATGGCAACTGAAGACCCTCTCCTTTGTGTCATGCTCACAGAAAGAGAGACATGATGAATGGGATAGATCATATTATTATGATCTTTTTTTGTGAAGCCAAAAAGTTGTGACATTTAGCCACCAGCCAGCTTGCACATACATTTTTTGCCAAGTTACTGCGTAGCATGCAACCCGGTATAGATTTCCCCAGCTATACATCATAGTTTAGTGCTTTCATGCTGCTGTTTAATACAAGTTAGACATCAGGATTTATTTTCCATTTGTTTGTGTTAATAATATAGCGGCTATATTATAGCCCAAAGAAAACATATGTCTCACAAGATCACAGGCTAGGCTCTCCCAGCAGGGGAATTTATTTTGTCAAAAAACTGACCAGACACAATAAAGGAAGGATGAAGATGAAAGAAAAGAAGAGCTCTTACAGTGGGGAGAAGGAAGGGAGGAGAAGATATATATGTGTGTGTGTGCGTGTGTGTGTGTGTGTGTGTGTGTGTTCCACATCTAGAATGTACTTTTCCATATGAAGGTTGCAGAGCACAAAAGGTTTTTCAGAATGTTGAGAGGCAGGGAAATCTACATTTTTATAGCTGGAAGTGCTCCAGTTTTGTTTTGTGTTTTTATATTTGGGTCTGTCCACATTTGAACACTACTTAGCTGTTAATCCACTTTCTCCCCATTCAAAGTATTATTTTTACAATAATTTTTATTAATGTTTGAAAGAAAATATACCAAGGTTAATATCCAATATATATTTTTTCAAAGATAAAACACCAATCTAAATAAAAATACGTCAAAAAAGGAAAAGAAAAAAGAAAGAGGAAAGAAAAAAGAAAACTTCTGATTGTTCGTCTGTCAGCTATATATAGAAATTTATTCAAAACATCCACTCCAGGATAACATGCAACATTTCCACTTTCTAGAAACCAATATTTTCTTAAATTCTCAAACCCAGATATCATAAGTTCATTTTCTTTTTCAGTCTATAAAGAGTTTCCAGTCTTTGGTAAATATTGACAATTGGATTTTTCTCTAGTTAAACATGTCAACTTTGCCATCTCCGCTAAATATAATACAGTGGTACCTCATGTTACAGACGGGATCCGTTCTGGAGGCCCACCTGTAATGTGAAAAGCCTGCAACTTGAAGCCCCGCATCTGCGCAGGCATGCAGCACGATTTGGCGCTTCTGCGCAGGTGTGGGCGGCGAAACCCGGAAGTAACCCATTCAGGTACTTCCGGGTTGCTGCAGGACACAAGACGAAAACATGCAACCTGAAGCGGATGCAACATGAGGTATGACTGTAGTTTTAACGACCACTCCTCCAAGGTAGGTAATGATGAATCTTTCCATCTTTGTGCATATAAAAGTCATTGTGATCATATATTGAAATCATGCTCTATAGTCTTTTTTTAATTGTATATTCATTATTCCTAGCAGGAAAGTTCTGGCTGCAATTGAACACTAAGCTTTAAAATATTCTGCTTCAATGCAGAATGAGTTCAAAAGTAGTCCTCTCCTGCATGCATTTGAATTTGTATATAAGGAGCAATTGGGGTCTTTCCCATTCATCCCATTCAGCAGCAGGAGAAAAGCAAATATTTCCACACTGACTTCCTCCACACACACACCTACTTCTTCAACTGAAACAGTTGGATGCAGTGACTGATCATTTCCACACAGCCTCTTCTCTGTGCATTAAAGATATATATACGGCCTAGGACCCTCGTACCTACAGGACTGCCTCTCCTGGTATGTCCCACGGAGGACCTTGCGGTCTTCAAATAAAAACATATTGGAGATCCCGGGCCACAGGGAGGTTAGGCTGCCCTCGACCAGAGCCAGGGCTTTTTCGGCCATGGCCCCAATCTGGTAGAACGCTCAGTCACAAGAGACTAGGGCCCTGCAGGACTTGACATCTTTCCGCAGAGCCTGCAAGAGAGACCTGTTCCACCAGGCCTTTGGCCAGGGCACAGTCTGACCCCCTCTCTCCTGTAATCCTCATAGAACTCTAGCCCAATGGTTGCCATTAATTTGATTCTGAATTGATTTCAGAATGTATTTTTTTTAGGCATTTATTAATTTTCCAATAAGAACATCCAATTAACAAATCAAATCTAATAAAAATAAAGAAATAAAATTTTCAAAAAGTCCAATTGTCTTCCAAATTGCAATCTTAATTTTTTGGCTTCCCACGGTCTGAATTGCAAAGCACGGTCTGAATTCCAAAATCACACAGTCAATTTGATTAATTGACTGTGTGATTTTATGTACACTGTGCTATTTTTACTTGTTGTTAGCTGCTCTGAGTGCAGCTTTGACCAGGGAAGGTGGGATATAAATAAAAAATTATTATTATTATTATTATTATTATTATTATTATTATTAATCATCATCATCATATGTTTCCATATGCTAATCATCCCTCAGTATTACCCACTGTATAACTTTTTTTAAATGATTTTTATTGAAATTTACAATCACCAACCAACCCCCACCACCCACCACCAAAACATCACATCTTATTACATGTATCCTACTTTGTGTTTCATAGATCCGTTAGCTTCCGTCCTTCCCTTCCACCAGTTTTTCTATTCCATTCTAAAGTTTACAGATTCTTTAATTATAAATTATACCATGACATGAGATTTATTTCAATCCTGTCAACGTTTTCATATTTGTACAATTCTCACTTTAATCTTAAGGTTTATCTTTACAAAGTAGATTTATGAAGCTTATATGGGACTGGCATAGTGCATTGGAATGCACAAGCTCCCAGATTCAACCTCTGACATCACCAGGTTGGGCAAGAGAAGGCGTCTGCCTCCTCTAGAGAGCTGCTGACAGTCTGCATCGGTCCTGTTATGCTCAATTGACTACTGGTCTCGCTCGGTAGAAGTCAGAGTCTTAGGCTCCTGTGCTTCCTATACATGAAGGAAGCAGTATTTGGAAACCCGGATAGCTCAGTTGGTTAGAGCATGGTGCTGATAATGCCAAGCATCAAGGCTTCAGGGAATCCTATCCCTCTCAAGGTGGGATGCCAAGAAGTAGAAGAACAAGAAGAGTTCCTATCAAGTAATTTATTCAATATTCACAGAGAGAGACTAAGGAATGCGGTTTCTCTTAGATAATGGTGTTGCTCCAAGTAAAGTCCCACCCCCTCAGTCGCTCCTATTCTACGTCACCGCTGCACAAGCTGATCTGTGCTTTCTGCCTCTGAGCTTTCTGTTCTTCTACTCTCAAGGCATGCCAGGTCCTGGGAAGGGGGGTCAGGAATGCTTTCAAGAGACACTGAGTCTCTTAGCTGTCTGTCCCCTGGTGCTTCTTCTTCCTGCTCACTCCCCAATATTTCCCAGCTTCTCCCCTCTGCAGCCTCTGAACTATGCCCTTCTGCAAACCACTGTTCTAAATCTATACTGTCTCCCTCTTCTTGGGGAAGAGTAGAAGGTGGAGGGGGCGGACTCCACCATTCCTCCTCTTCAGACCAGTCCCAGATACCAAGGTTGCAAGGTATGATCCCATTTGGAACAGCTGGGTTGGACTAGATGATCCTCAGGGTCCCTTCCAACTCTACAATTCTATAATTCTATGAGTTTTACATCTAGGGCAGATACTAATCTTCGGTTTGGAGGGTGGTGGTGGTGGGGAGTTGTTATAAATCATTTGAAGCATGTGGGCCACATAAAGTTTTCACATCATCGGTATAAGCACTGTTCATTGTTGAATCTCAAAGCTAAACGAGCTTCCTCTATCCATTACCCTTGATTAATGATGACATATTGGGCAGACATTGCTACCACAGGATTACGGAGGAAGGGCATTCTGAAAACCAAGCACATGTGGAAGTGAGAGTGATAAGGCCTTTCAAATTATTCATGCTTAATGAACAGGCTAGTAAAGGCCTTGAGGTGAGCTTGTATTTTTTTTAAAAAAAGAAAAGCATTACATTTAGAGTCCAAAACAAATTAAAGAGAAAATCTAAGCTGCAGAAATTGCCCTCCCCACTGCACTCCCATGCAGTAATACTGATAAAACACTGAAATCCTCTACTCATTTAATGGTCCGTCTTCCAGATAGCCAGCATGAGTCATACTCAGAGTAGACATATTGAAATCATTGGCCACAAGTAACTTCAGTCCATTTATTTTAATGGGTCTACTCAGGATGCATTCAGACACAAGAATTATTGTGTTAGTTTTCCTATGAAATTACAACACATTTTTACAAATTGGGTTGCTGTTTTATTGTTTGCTGTGCTGGGCTCCTGTGGAAGGAATGTGGGGTGACAAAAAATAAATACTGCTCTCCCCACTCCCCATAAACTCCATCTGTCTGGTTCTGGCTGCTCAGAAAAAAACAGAAACAAATGAGTTGTGCATAAAACATATTAGCTGGGAATGGAAATATAACCATTTAGAATTCATGAGCATTCATTTCACAACATCTGAAACCAATGGTTCTGATTCATTTCAGTTTTGATTGATCACAAAACAAATGCCCTTTCCTATCAAAAATTTGGATGAAAGAGATAGCCGTAGTAGCACCTGACCCTTCTATTTAATTTCTCAAGGTCTACTCTGTGTGAACACTGCAGTGCGTTAGTGACGCAATGCCAGAGCACTCCTAGGCCTCTTCTGTCCTTGTGATAAAGAGTTAAGGAAACACATTATGGCAAGCATTGGAGATGAGGGTGCTTAACTTCACAAATATCCAGGGCCTTTTCCCCCCAGCCGGAACTCACCAGGATTCAGTTCTGGCAGGTGAGTGCCATTGCTATTATAAGAGAACAAGGGAGGTGTTCATGGTGACTTCCAGCACCTCTTTGTCTGGAAATATAGCGCTGCACATACCCATTGTTTTTCCTGTCACCCCTGTAACTTGGGGTGGGCAACAGTCTGAAGTAAGAAACCTCCTGCAGTTGTGGTGGCTCAGCACTAAGTTTAGAACCTTGGAAAGCCAAGGTTCCACAATACATGGGGAATCTCCACATGGCAGTGGCAGATGAGTGTTCTTGTCCCTGCTGCCTTCCTCTTGTGTTCCATTTCCTATTTATCTTATTGACCAATGAGGGCTCCAGTCATTACATGGTGCCCATTTGGATAGGAACAGAGATGCCACCTTCGAGGGCAATCAGAGGGGCCAACATCATGCATGATAAAACGTCCTGCATGTCATGTGCATGACATCAGGATGTCTGGAGGAGCCAGAAGGCAGAGCCAAACACGGTGGTCATGTGGCTTCAATAGACGGTGGCTTCCTCCTGGTACCACCACCACAGCAGGAGGAGAAGGAGATGGCCACCAGAACAGCATCACACTCCATCTCCCCTTCCTCCTCAACATTGGGGGGCCCCCAGTTCTCTCACAAAAGATATTGAGGAGGCCCAAAACAGCTCAGCCCCCAGAAGCTGGCATCTCTGGATAGGAAGGAACGTGCTGCCAATCACCTGCCAGTCTGGTGTAGTGGTTAAGAGTGGTAGTCTCGTAATCTGGTGAACCGGGTTCACTTCCCCTCTCCTCCACATGCAGCTGCTGGGTGACCTTGGGCTAGTCACACTTCTCTGAAGTCTCTCAGCCTCACTCACCTCACAGAGTGTTGTGGGGAAGGAAGGGAAAGGAGAATATTAGCCGCTTTGAGACTCCTTAGAGTAGTGATAAAGCGGGATATCAAATCCAAACTCCTCCTCTTCCTCCTCCTCTTCTTCTTCTTCTGCCATGGGCATTATCCAGTTGGCCCTCTTGGTTCTTGCACAGCCCCATTCCAAACCTGAATTCCAAAGTAAAATGGCCCTGGAAACTGGAGAAATAACCACATATTTCTATCATCCATATATTGCTTATTGGACACTTAGGGAGGAAATGTAGCATTCTTGAAATGGAAGTGGTTCCTTGAGGTAATCTGCGAAGTCCTTAAATCATACACACATGTGAATCTGTTTTGAGTGTTGCTTACTTCTTTCTCTTGATAAAGTTGCCAGTTACTCAGTAAACTGAGTCATATGCTTTCCGACAATGGTTGGAAAAAATGTTGACCATTTATATGTCAGCTAGCAGAGTGAAAAGAAAAAAAGAAAGCCTATATAAAGCCACAGTATTCACGGCCCTTTGTGACCTCTTCTGGCAGGTCAGAATTCCTAGAAATATGATCTAGCATCCGCAAAGGCAGTGGAAACGACGTGCACAATTACGGGAATCCAGAAGTTTTCTCATTGTTTTGTATAAATTGTGTACTGACATGGAAAGTGATATCAAAATCTTCCCCTCCTTCAGTTCCACACTAAGTACGCTGAGATGAGTGATTGCAATTCAGAAAGGAGGAGAAGGAAATGACCTTTTATTTCCACTGCAAAATAAATCACAAGTGTGTGATTGCAGCGTTTTTAGCACATTACGGTCCTATATCGAGCGATGGCTTCTTTTTTGCTTGATTTTTTTCCCTCCCAGTGTCACAGCTGTTGTTCTCCTGTGTGTTACAGGGCAACAGTGATGTAGTTGAAAGGGAAAGAGTGGGAAATAGATTGACACTAGTATGCCCTTTGCAGGTTCTTAATGCAAGATCTCCACACACACCCCATGCAAGCAGAACTAAATCAAATGGTTGCCTTATGACTGTTACTGGAAGCTACAGGCTATAACAAGCACATTGTGTACGTTCTGTGACAATGAAGGATGCATACAAAGCACCCAGATGGATAGATGGATTTTGATTGTAGGGCTCCGTGACAAAGCAAAGTGCAATGCCAGAACTGACAGCAGGTTACATTTTAAGACGTTTCTCAAATTGATACAATCTCAGCAAATCCAGGCATTGCCTGGTTGAGGAACAATGGCTAAGACCTTGCTTCTGATAGAGTTAGGTGGCTGCAATGGCTTGAGCTTGCATCTGATTTTGTTGCTGTTCTTATTGCAGTGAAATTTCATCAGAGACATACACACACAAATTAGTGATGCCTTTGCAGATAATTACAAACACATATATAGAAATGTTTTATTGCTCAAGGAACATGTCAGTGTTACTCTGTAAAAGATTAAATGCAGGATTGAAATGCATGCTTTGCTACTCTGATATTTAATAAACAATTGCAAATTTTCAATAAAACAACTCTATTTTTTGTTTCGTTTCACTAATTTGTATCATGCTAAATACCTTAATGTAGTCTTAATTGCAGACTAATGTTTATGTTCCCATTCTTCAATCTCCCTCCTCAAATAATTATATTCTAGCTGGTGTCACCTTATAATACTACACTTGTTATTTACAGGTTGGGTATACGTTGATGCAATATTAAAAGTTCAAGAAAAGAGCATTCCACTTATTCTATAAATTCCAGTCATTCTATAAAACAATTTTATTAGCAAATGAACAGTTCTACCAGAAACGGGAACAAGGCCCTGTTTGTTTCAACATTTTCTGCATGTTGGATTATAAATACCCATAATTTTACAGCAGCGGAAGGGAACCTGAGACCCTCCAGATGTTGGTGGACTCCAACTCCCATCAGCCCCTGCCAGAATTCTCCTTACCGTTAGGCTAGGCACTTTTGCTGTTGCTGCCTAACAGTAAGCAGAATTAGGATGCAAGGCCCCAAAGAGGCCTGGTTGCAAGATGATACACTATGGCATCCCCATGGGATAATTCATGATTCAGCCTAATGCCAGCAGGGCCGTCTTAGCCATAGGTGCTAGGGGTGTGGGGCACCCGGGCACTGGGCTCTCAGGGGCGCCAGACCAAGAGTCCGGGGGCCGAGAGTTGAGTCCAGGGAAGAGCCCACCTGTTAATCGGAGCGCCGCTGCGGGCTCTTCTGCTACAGGCAGCTCTGCATCACGAGTTTGGCGGTGACCAAGCCAGTGAGATGCTGAGGCGGCCAGCTGGCTCCGCCCTCCTTTGTGCCTGGGACTGGGCAACCGGGGGGGGGGGGTCTGGGTGGATCTTTGCACCCCAGTGCCGCATATGCTTAAGACAGCCCTGAATGCCAGTTCACAATTCTAAAGGTCAATGGGAACGATGGCTGAAAAAAATAGTTGTGTGAATCTACCCTGTTTACATATTAAATCTTTCTTTGAGTGCCTCTAAATATACACAGAAATATGAAAGCACTTAACTCCTGGCTTTATTTAAATGTCATTTTCTTTGACTTTTGTCTCTGCCTCAGAAGGCTAACTCTTGTTTTTCCACCTGAAGAGCTCTTCAAGTTTGGCTCTTTAACAATGAGTGCATTCACCAGGGTGCACAGTCTTGAGTTTTGTTGTTGTGCAACTTGGCCCGAAATCACAGTGCCATGCATTACACAGAAATATTTCAGCCGCAATGGCACGCAAACAATTAACTTTTATTTACATTTGCAATGGGGCTTCACTGGCAGGACTCCTTAATTTGACCCTGGTGAAAGACTCTCATTTTTGTAGCTGCACAAACAGTGAATTTAAGCACTAGGTGTTTTTGACAGGTCCCTCCCCCCCCCCCCCCACACACACTAAATGCTGGTCCTGCACATTTGGAAGAAGGGAGAGAGGGAGGAAAATGCTCTAGAAATTGCATGAGGCTGAGCCCAAATTAAAATTAAATGATGCTGAAATGTGAAAGCTAAATCATTTACAGCAGGCTGAGAGATGAAATGCAAATTTTAGCTGGCATTATAAAGGTCTCTGCGGAGAGATTTTTGACGCTCTGTCATTTTGTTAAGAGTGCAGATTATATCCATCAATTGGAAATCAATATGTATATTTGGATGTTATTTTTAAATAGCTGGGTAAATGATTGTTGTAAATAAACAGGACATTTTGAGGTAATTGTTTTAGCCACAAACATTATAATTTTCACAGTGTAGGCTCAGGTTTGATTTTGTGCATGTTAACACACTTAGAAGTGCAAAATATCTCTCTATCTATAGTATTTATTCAACATTCCTAGGCATCCCTACATGACCACTTCTACAGTATGCTACAAGGCAGTGGGGAGAGTAGCCGTTGGCCAAAATCAACTTATACCTGCTCTTTGAACTGAGAACTGCACAAGAAGTCTGTCGAGCTTTTGCAAGGAAAGTTTCCCAATGGACTGTCCTCTGTATGTTTTATTCTTGGCTTTAGCTTCACACATATAGATCTCTCTTTTTTTTTGTTTTAAGAAAATGAATATACAGTTAAGAGAAAACAGCTGCCATTTGGAGAAAATAGGTAGATCAGTTTCTTAAACCCCAGCAGAGTGTATACATCTACATTTGCTACTGGCTCTCCTTTGTGAGCTGCCTTCTAGTAAATATGTTCCCTACAGAGATGATTTGGCAAGCCTGTCTGTGCTGAGGAAACACATTATTTTCCTTCTCGCATCACATGGGTATTGTCAAGCATTCATTTCCAATAACAAGTTCAACACGGTATCTGCAGTTATCAGTGTAGCAGTCTTATTATTTTCTTTATTCCATGGGAAGGAGGGGAGGAAAAGCACTAGCCTGCTCCTACTCTAATACATGAGATTGTCATTGTATGGCAAGAAATATCTGGAATGGGCCGATTTAGTGGGACTTTTTGTAAATCTGCACTGCCAATCCATGTAATGAAGTAAACATTTTGGGCACCATCCACAGCGATGTTCTCCTAAGCTCCTTTCATGGAAACTGCAGAAGGGCCCCATTGTACTATTCCCATTGGCTTATGTGAACTTTGTGCATGACAACTTCTTATTAGATTGTATCCCTATTTATTTTGGGAGTTCACTGTGCTCCTTCTGCATAGTATGGATGTAATTAACCGGGATAGTCACAGGAGCAACAAGAACAACCCAGAGGACAGGAAGAAGAAGGGCCAGTGGACTGAGTTTTCTATAATAATGGCCAGCCTACAGCAAAGCAAAATTTTTGAAAATATGTATGTGAACAAGAGCATTATTTTATATATATATATATAATTTTTATTAGGGTTTTTACAATATTGCCAAATAAAAAAGGAAAAATACAAAATACAAAATAAAAATAGTTAAAAACAATCATTCTTTTCATCACTTATTTTTCATTTACTTGTTTCCCGGACCTCCTCATACCTCCCTTTTTTGTATTCCAGTTCAATTTATTAGCTCAGCAGTTTCTTTCCCTCTTTATTTTACCCTGATCTTTAATCTTAGATTATTATAACATTAAATTTTTACTTATAAAAAACCATTTTTTCATATTCTTTTATACCATTACAGCAAGAAACCACTTAATTTCAATCCAACATCATTCTAGCATTCATTAATTTTGCAATGTCTCTGTAAATAGTCTTTAAGTGAACAAGAGCATTCTTGACTTGAAGTTATGTAGCTCCTTTACAGTATAAGATACAGCGGGACCTCGGGTTAAGAACTGAATTCATTCTGGAGGTCCGTTCTTACCCTGAAACTGTTCTTAACCTGAGGTACCACTTTAGCCAATGGGACCTCCTGCTGCCGCCGCCGTGCGATTTCTGTTCTCATCCTGAAGCAAAGTTCTTAACCCGAGGTACTATTTCTGGGTTAGCAGAGTCTGTAACCTGAAGCGTCTGTAACCCGAGGTACCACTGTATAGTTAAACAGCAAGTAAAAAGAGAATTGACATTTTTGGAACACTTGATTGTCGCACGTAATGTTAATGCCAAAGGACAGATTGCCCAAATATAGAAAATATTAATAACATTGGCAACAGGTGACCTAATATGATTGCAAAAATGTTGGGGAATGATTTGGGTTATAATATGGGAAAGAATGTAGAACAAGATGTCTATGAAATCAATCTCAGCAGAGTTTCAAAAATATACTCATGATAATCATTAGGTGATTCTATACACTAGTGATTTGATCACAAATCAAGCTCTCTCTATCCCCAAAATGCTAGTGCTGTAAAAAAAACCCACATAAAGGTTCGTCTTTCCACTTCTGGTGGGACAGTCCTCTCAGTGGCAGCGTTTTGGGTGCTCCTAGAAATTAATTTAATAGCAAAACAAGACTTGGCACCAATCACTTCATTAGTATGACTGAGGATATGGGATGGGCCAAAGGAAGATGGTTTGGATAAAGAATTGATTCTATATTTATTGTTAGCAGTCAAGACGGTTAGTACAAGGAAATGGAAATATTTAGAGGGCTTAAATAAAGATCTGAGTCAAAATAACTCAGGAATTAAGGCTGATGGGAGTTGTAATAAATCTATATTCAGAGGGCACCAGATTGGGGAAAACTCCTGTTTGCAAACTACAATGAAGAAGTGTGCAAAATTAATTTGTTTGTCAATGTCAAAAAAGACATATTAATATGCAATCAAATCAGCGTGACCTTTTTTCATTTGATAAAGTGAATTCAGGCCTTAAAAACCAGAGCTTTCTATTATGTGCTTATGAGTGTGCCTGCTGAGATTATACAGCAAGTGCAGAACTTTGCTTAACGAATAAAGGGCCCGCAATCAATTACAAAGCAGACCTTCCTATCTAGGCTAGACACATGGAGACCACAATGCTATCTCATCAGGGAACCCACTGCGTCCAGGTGCCTTTTGGAAGAACGATGTAGGAACATGCTTCCTTGCATTTGGGGAATGATTCGAGGGGGTTATTTCTGAATGAGTAATTAAAGGGAATCAATCTTCTTTGCATTTGCCACTGCCATGAAAAGCACCATAGCTGTGCAATAATCGCATGCAATTATTCAACTACCCCTTTGGCAAGGACAACATAATTAGTCCTGGTGGTGTCGAGAGATTCCCTTTATACCCAACAAATTGGCAGTTTTAATCAAGTGTTGCTGAAAATGTCTCATAACGCAAGGAAAACAATAAGTGAAGGTACAAGGCCCCGAAGCTGTGTGACTCCTATCTACAATGGTACAATTTTACAATACTAACAACATGATGAATACTACCAATCCCTGCATAAGCTGATTATAATTGCATATCAGTCTTGAGTCACAATGGTGCCTATTTGTTTGGAATCCAGGATGTCACCCTATTTATGCCTTGGCAGATGAGCCGCTTTGAGATGTTAGCCATCGCTCAAACTCTGCTTCCAGAACATCCCTCCAAGCCACCTACTATCACAGCAATGAAGAGCATGCCTGGAACTCTCTGAGTGACTTGCTGAGCCATCAGGAAATGTCAAATAGCCCAGAGCCTGAGCTGTTGAAAGCATATGGGAGAGTTAAAAGAGAGTTCACTGAAAAAGAAAAAGAAAAAAAACATTCAGCTGGGCTAGGCAAAGAAGAAAACAATCTGTATATAGAGCAAGGGTAGTCAATGGGTATTCCAACCAGCCCCAGCCAGCATGGCCAATGGTCAAGGATGATGGGATTTGTAGTCCAGCAGCTTCCGGAGAGTACCACATTGGATATACCTGATGCACAGAGCAGGTCAGAAATTTAATAAGTTCCTCAGACCTGAACACATGAGCAGTGCCTTGATGCAAAAGGCTGGGTGATCCACAGACTGTTCAAGTGAAGGACCATCAGTTCTGGGGTGCTTCGCTGATGATCCCACACAACCCAGACCATAACATAACACAAAGAAGTAAAGGTAAAAGGTAAAGGGACCCCTGACCATTAGGTCCAGTCGTGACCGACTCTGGGGTTGCAGTGCTCATCTCACTTTACTGGCCGAGGGAGCCGGTGTACAGCTTCCGGGTCATGTGGCCAGCATGACAAAGCCACTTCTGGCGAACCAGAGCAGCACACGGAAACGCCGTTTACCTTCCCGCCGGAGCGGTACCTATTTATCTACTTGCACTTTGACGTGCTTTCGAACTGCTAGGTTGGCAGGAACAGGGACCGAGCAACGGGAGCTCACCCCGTCGCAGGGATTCGAACCGCCAACCTTCTGATCAGCAAGCCCTAGGCTCTGTGGTTTAACCCACAGCACCACTCGCATCCCATATAAGACATAAGTGACTGCAAAAAGCAGGGTTTTGCTTCCATGAAGCTTAAACTCTAATTTCAATATAAAGGAAGGAAGGAGGAGAGCAAACAGAAAAGGGCAACTTCATAAACATGCACTGACTGTATCTTCATTTTTATGCATGTTTATGTAGTTGCCCTTTTCTGTTTCTTCTTCCGCTTCTTCCCCCCACCCCTGTTCTGGGGGGGGGGGGGACTGGATTTGAGCATCAAGAGCTATTCCACCTTGATTTAAGTAATGCCCATTATGACTTCATTTCTGAGGCCATTCTGTTGTTATTTGAAGCAGTTAAATCGACAACAGTGTACCTCATCGCTTGTAAAATGGGAACGTTGTGCTCACCTTCTCGGCAGACAGCAATAGCATGATTGCAAATCGTAGGACCTAATATGGCCATCAGGGTGGACCAGTTTGGGGGTGTGGAGACAAGAGGCCACAATATCAATTGGTAGAGCAAGGCACTCTTAATCTCAGGGTTCTGGGTTCAAGTCCCCTGTTGGGCAAAAGATTCCTGCATTGCAGGGAGTTGGACTGGGTGAACCTTGTGGTCTTTCCCAGGTCTAAAATTCTATGATCCTATTCTCATCCATTTACATTGCCTGAATGATAGCACAAGGATAGAATCACTTAATGCCCTATTCCTGTATGTCAGTGAGAGAAGCTTGTATGTAGCTGATTCCGAGGCTGACCAATGGGTTTATTTGGGGAACAGATGCATAGGTAGCCAGTCAGTTGCCCCAATGACTAAATAAAAGCCCCTATGATACTTTCATTGCTGACTAGAAGAAGAAGAAATGTTTCATGGGTTATTCCATTTCTGATGTGCTCTTTATAAACAAAGCATATTTCCCAAACAAATAGGAATTTAGAATTTTTCGGCATAAAAATAAGAAACATTCTAGATGCTAGCTTTCTGTATACAGAGTACATATGTACATGTAACTACAAAACAATGTATTGAAACACAAGAAGAAATGTACGTGGAGCATAGGGATATATGATAACATTTGTATCTCTTAATGGCTTCAGAATCCCTAAATCAACAAAGCACTGTGTTATGTATGCATTTGAAAAGTATAGCCATTCTTGGGAAAGAAAAACAAGGAACTGTGTTGTTGTTTTTTAAAATAAATATCTAGCATCTCTTAAAGAAATTACCTTAGAGCTTAAAATGCAAAAAATCTTTCCTTGGGCTGCATTCCCATTTTTCGTATTTTATGGCTGTGAGCAGAACTGTTTGGGGTTTGCACATTGACAGAAACATCCATTACTTGTAGCAAAGCGATGATTTGTTACATTCTCTCTCTCTCTCTCTCTCTCTCTCTCTCTGCAAGCAATTTGAGAAACAAAGCTAGGAAGGGAAAGGAGGAGATTGGCGCATTCCAGTATATATGCACAAGAGGTTTTGTGTATAATCTGAATAACTTTCTTCCCTGCAGAGGTCTGTTATCTTAATGACTTTGCTTAAGAAGTTGTCTTGTCAAACACATTTAAAAGCTTTTGCCTCATATGAATAATGTACAAATGGAAGCAATTTGGCAACAGCCTAACTGGAGATAAAGGAGCTTCAAGGTATCGCAGAGACTTGGAAATGCTGAAAAATATAAAGTTATGAAATACCGAGGACCTTTAAAAAAAACTCTTCAGTTAAATTTGTCTGAGTACATACATCATGGAGTGAAAAGTAAGTACAGGCACATTCATGAATATACTTCTCTTCCCTACAATCTATGCTATGTAATAATTGGGAAGCTATAGTCTTAACAATATACTGTTGTTTTTTCTGCAGGAGACGGGGAAACTGGTACTTAAATTAACCTTGTAGCACACTGTGTTCGCTTCTGGAGCCATTAGCCATGCCTGGACTGGAGACTAATGTACTTCAATTTGGCGTGGTGTTATCGCAACACAGAGATGGAGAAGATGTGAAGGAAGAAATGGAGATAATCCCAGGATACTAAGATTGCCAGATTAATTCCATGCATGTTTATTCAGAAGTAATGCATAATGGGTTGAATTCGGTTTGTGCCTCTGCGCTCACAAAATGGCTTTTGAACCAATGGATGCTCCACAAATGGAAGACGAAAGGGTTGTTGTTTATTGGCCATTTCCCCCAGCCTCCTATGCCCTCCACCCCCAAATCTTCTCCAGTCTGTTGCAGGACTAGAAAGTTGCTCATGTACCTGGAAGTAAGCCCAGCTGGGCTGAATGCAGTTGGATTTAATTCTGAATGAACATGACTTTGGCTGGATTGTGTACACAACGGATAGCCAGACCTCCATCCACAGACCTAAGAGCAGAGCTAGATAGGTGTTCAAAGATGTTTATAGATCTAAATAATAGATAAAGACAAGTCAAGCCAACTAATAAGGAATTTTGGACAAGGGGGGTGGAAATTGGGGAAGTTCAATTTTTTGGGGGGTGGGATTGAAATAAATTGATGTACTGGCCTCTGCCTTGTTCTCAGATTGTTCTCAGATTGTGACCTTGGGCAAAACACTTGTCTAAGACCAGATGCCCTTGGAGGTTCTCTCCAGCCCTACCATTCTATGATTCCATTTTTCAGCACCACTAGTTTGTCTTCTGTGAAATGGATATTGCAGCACCAAGCGTTGGGGCTCAACCCCCACTTCTGCTTTGTACTCAGTTTGGGGACCCCGTGCCCCAGGTTTCTGCTTTCAGCAGTGATTCTCCAAATGCTTCTGGAAGGTCAGAAGCAATGCTCTGAGGTCACAGCCTACCCTTGTCCCTTGTCCATAGCACCTGTCATTCAGAGATATACGGATTCTGAATATGGAGAGTCCATTGAGCTATTATAGCTGATAGGATGACTTTAAATCCAGGGGTGCCAACTTGAATAAAATATTGGGGGGGGGGGGCAGGTAAGCCCCACCCCATATAAGTAATCACATGATATCACACACACATCATTTGAATGGCAATGCCCATCAACTTTGAGAGGCCCTGGTCCCCTATTTATTGGGGGGCGGAGGGCCCTCACCCCTTAAGAGTTGGCTCCTATGATACGTCCAGAAGGTGGCAACATGCAAACAGGCCTTTTCTGCAGTGGCTCCCCCTCTGTGGAATGCTCTCCCCAGAGAAGTTCACCTGGCCCCTTCATTACACACTTTTAGGTGCCAGGCAAAAAGTTCCTCTTTAACCAGGCCTTTGGTTGATTGACATCCAATGTGTGTGGGGGGGGGGGTTTGGGGGGGTGTTATTGGGTTGTTTTCTTTAAGTTTGATTATGTACTTTGTGTTTTTATATTGTAATTTTATCCTGTAAACCGCCCTGAGACCTGCGGGTATAGGGTGGTATACACATTTAATATTACAACAACAACAACAACAGAGCTGAGTTGGAGAAGAGGGGGTGGAGCATGGGTAGGCAAACTAAGGCCCGGGGGCCGGATCTGGCCCAATCGCCTTCTAAACCCGGCCCGCGGATGGTCCAGGAATCAGTGTGTTTTTACAGGAGTAGAATGTGTGCTTTTATTTAAAATGCATCTCTGGGTTATTTGTGGGGTATAGGAATTCATTCTTCTTTTTTCAAAATATAGTCTGGCCCCCCACAAGGTCTGAGAGACAGTGGACCGGCCCCCTGCTGAAAAAGTTTGCTGATCCCTGGAGTGGAGTTTGTGCGGCTGGAGCTGATGGAAAGTGTGATAGGTGTGACTTGGAATTCTGAGTGGGGCATATAGCCTCCCAGCTTTTGGAAAGTACACACTGCCCTTGACTAAAAAGCACAAGCACAGTCCCAAAAAAAAATCTAGTCATTTCAACAGCTTTTTTCTTTTTCTTTTCCACAAATACTTGGGGACATGCAGTACTTAAACAATGCAATTTTTGCATACGCACAAACTACCATGTAGTCTGTATATGAGACAGGCAGAACTAGATTATCTGCATATGAATGAAAGAACAGAATCTGGAAGAATGACCCTGGCCACCTTAGATATATACAGACTATTACTTGCTGAGAACATGGGAAGAGTAAATGGAAAGTAAAATCTGTTAGACAACCCATAAATCAAGCTTGTTATCTTTAGCTCTTGGTTACAGTAAGAACCAAGCCATTTTAAATCCCAAGTTTTAGCAACAAGCCGAGTATATAGATGTCATTCAGCAAATGAGAAGCAGATCAGCACACTTAAATTTTTCTGTGCACATTCTTTTCTTTTAACACACACACACCATTAAAGCTGTATGAAAAATATATAGACAACTGCACAAATGGAATAGCAAATCTTTTAAAAAAGTGCCAATGAATTGTTCATCAATGTCCATAGGATTTTAAATACATATTAAAGAGCCATTTGTGAAACCATTAGATACAAAGGAAGTAATGGAGATCAATGGGTCTAGAACAAGGCTAGACAACGTGGTGCCCTCCAGATCCTGCTGGACTGCAACTCCCATCATTCCTAGCCAGCATGGTTAATTGTCAGGGATGATGGGAGTTGGAGTCCAACAACATTGGGCAGGCACATGGAGGAAGAGACAAAGAATAATGAGGGAATGTTTTATAATTGTGAAGGCAGTAACTGGAGAATCTTCTTTAAACTTTCTGCATTGAAAAAGAAAGCAAACGAACTGGAGAGCACTGGTTGGAAGGCTGGAAAAACAATGTCCAGCAAAGGGCGGAATAACTGAATAATCTAGATTGACTATTTTGAAGAAATATTGCATACACAACTGACAGATGGATAGCTGGAGGTCCAGTAATCTTTTTAAAAAATAAAATGTTTGTTTGTTTGTTTTTTCAGATTAAAATTTTACAGTCGTATATTGAACATAGATAATAAAAACAAGATTCCAAGGAATCTCCTGGACTTCCATCCTTTCCTTTGTGGGTCCTATTATTAATCATTTCCTCCTGCATCTCCAAATCTTTTACATTGTACCTACAATTCACCATTAAACTACAAGTGATACTCCAATCCTACTAACAATTTTAACTATTTATAATGGTGTTTAAGATAAGTTATAAATTTTCCCCATTCCTTATTAAAACTTTGGTCTTCCTGATTTCTGACTTTTCCGGTCATTTTAGGCATTTCTGCGGCGTCCATCAACTTCATCTGCCATACTTCTCTGGTAGGAAAGAAGATAACGTCCCTACCGGAGGTCCGATTATATATTTCTTTCTCTCTTTTTCTCTCTTTACTTTTATTTTCCTTGGTCATTTATTATTATTCCTATATTATTACTCTCTCATTGTACTTTGGTAAGAATTGTAAACAGATGAAGAGGAAGGACAGTTTGGACCCCATGTGAGAGGCGAGGAAGGGGAGATATCACAGAATGAGAGGCTGTGAGAAGGATGAGCCCAGGTGAGAGGTGGAATGATGATGATGATGATGATGATGATGATGATGATGTTGTTGTTGTTGATGATGATGATGATGATGATGATAATAATAATAATAATAATAATAATAATAATAATATTTATACCCCGTCCATCTGGCTGGGTTTCCCTAGCCACTCTGGGTGGCTTCCAGCAAAATATTAAAATACAATAATTCATCAAATATTAAAAGCTTCCCTAAACAGGGTTGCCTTCAGATGTCTTCTAAAAGTCAGATAGTTGTTTATTACTTTGACATCTGGTGGGAGGGCATTCCGCTGAGAAGGCCCTCTGCCTGGTTCCCTGTAACTTCGCTTCTCCCCGTAGCTTCACTTCTGGGAGCACACACCTTCCTCTGTAGAGGATGAAAGTTAAGATATAGTGATGAGCGACGATCTTGTAGTTTCTTTTTCTGTTTCTTCTTTCTTTAGCTTCTTTCTTTTCTGTATTTCCTGTAGATTAGTTTGCTTCTTTTATTGTATTGCGAAAACTTCAATAAAAATTAATCCCCCCCCCCAAACACAGAACATTTGGAGGGTACGTGTTGACTATCGTAACTGAAAGGAAAGAGAATCAAAACAGGCAGCGCCAGCTAAAAATATTATTCTCTGCTCCTAGCTAACTGAGGTATCACAAAAGGTGATGGACGGCACACTTTGCAGCCTCTTTCCATTCGTCGAGGAAAGTACAAGCATGTATTAATATCATAAACAAACAAGTGGAGCCCTGTAACAAAATATTGTGGTGTATCCTTGGTGTATGTTACCTGAGAATGTGGTTAAGGGAGTTGTGGGGCAGGGGGAGTTAGTAGAGAGAGGCGGTTGGGACAAGCCCTCTATTCTGCAGTGGACCAAAAGATCAACCTAGATTGTCTGCAATTTAACACTCCTACTGAGGAAGCCAGAGGCTGGGTTTTGTCCCAGTTACACCTTCTCAGTTTACATCCACCCCCCCCCCTTTTATAGTAACTCAGCTGGTTGTCACTAGTTCTTTTGCTATGGACATTTAGAACCACTAAGGAAGACGGAACAGTCTTGAAATAAATTTATGATGGACTACCTAGACGACTTACACCTGTCTTCATGCTATCCATCTCCATTAAGCTGGCTTTTACTAGTGTGTAAAGTAGCTTTTCCTCAGTTTGCCTTGAGGGCTTCTACTTGCTTACCTCAACTTCCATACATGTTTCATACCCACCTGAATGATGTTACTTTATGTAAGCTGCTGAAACTAACTTAAATAAGCTTAGCTAAAATTGCTGGTTTTTATTTTCCTTCTGCGCTGCTTCTGTTTCACCCATTCACATCTCTTAAATTCTTTTTCCAAAGTACGGAATCGGAAATTTAAAATACTATAACTCAGGCATTTTCCATCTGATTTCTCTGAAATTTGTAATGCTTCTCCCCCTCGCTAGAGAGATCTGTCAAGATAAATTTCATACTGACAGGGGAACGTGTCTTGATTTTATGAGGAATAGAAATGTAGCAAATCTCCAGAAATTCAACACAACAATATCCAGTAAATATACAGACAGATGCACAGCCTAACACTCAACACGTACAGTTCTCCAGATAACCTACAGTTGCCACCAACGCTAGTCCTACTCAGAGTCAGCTCATTGCAATTAATGGACCTAAGTTACTCCATATGCCACCAATCAATTTCTCTGACCCGTATCTGTAAAAAGCACAGTGCTTCCCAGGCATAGAAATATATAGCAAATACCTAGGCAGAAATTCAACAGATGCAGCTGTTCACTTGTTATATCTATATATTACTGTAAAAAAAGATGGTATGATTTAGTGTATTTATTTTTGTAAACAAAAAACAAGCATTAGAATCTTAGAAATTCACCCCCAAAATAATTAAACTTGCTAGTTAAGGCTTTTGCCTTTACTTTCCTGCAATGACAGCAATAAACATACTGAACAGTCCTATTGTCCACACAAGCTAGACTCATTGAATCCACATTTTCCTCCTCTTCAGTTTTGCCTCCCTGTAGATGAAGAGGATTCTTGCTGAAAGGTTAAGGAGGGCACGGGGTGAATTTTTAAGATCCTCGATTCCTCCTGTCTTAAACCAGAATAGCACAGAAATGCTGCGTTTTACAGAAAAAGATATATTGGATGAGACTTGTCACCTCAGGTTGTCATTTATAGAAAGACCAAGACAAAACAAATTGACCTGGTATGTATCTGTGTAAAAGGGAACTACAATCATTTATCACTATGCAAAAGATACAAATTTGTTTTTCAAAATAAAACAATAAGTTACTATTTGCGCTCCCTGCCTTCATAGTTTGTGGAATTCTAGTTTGTTAATATAAAATATGAAAGGGCAAAAACAGCAGCCATACAACAATACAGAATGGAAAAAGAAAGAATATCATGACAGTACTGTTTAGAAAGCCTCTGCTTCTCTGCAGTAGAAGTACTACTTAATCTTCAAAACCTTTAAGTAGTTTACATAAAACATCCACTAAAATTCTTGATAGACTCAGATGCTAAACACAGCATATTCCCCCCCCCCCAAAAAAAAATAAAACTAGCAGGCAGTTGTAAATGAAACTGCATATCAATATACATGTTCAATTCACAAAGCTGGGTTGGTCTGTTTAAATAAACATTAAAAAGTTTTTAGTAGGCTCTGAAAACAGAACACCAAAGGAAGCTACCAGATACCAATGTGCAGAAATTTCCACAGTACAGTGGTACCTCTGGTTACGAACTTAATTCTTTCCGGAGGTCCGTTCTTAACCATTTTTATCCTGAGGTACCACTTTAGCTAATGGAGCCTCCCGCTGCCGCCGCACAATTTCTGTTCTCATCCTGAGGTAAAGTTCTTAACCCGAGGTACTACTTCCGGGATAGCAGAGTCTGTAACCCGAAGTGTATGCAACCCGAGGTGTTTGTAACCCAAGGTACCACTGTATAGGTGACATTGTAGGATTGGTTCTTGCGAGTGCAGAATGAATATTATGTGGCACTTGAAAAACTATAGATGGTGGCGTTCCACATTGGGGGGGAGGCCTCCAGCCCACAGAGGGTTCAGTTTGACCTGCAAAGTCATTCTTCCCAAACGACATCTACAGTAGCACCTCGGCTTACATTACCCTCGGGTAACGTAAACTTCAGGTTGCAAAAGCAGCACCCCTGGAAGTGTTTCGCCATGTGCGCATGCGCAGAAGCAGTCCTTCTGGTTGCAGAAACCTCGGGATCTGACTGGAGCTCCGGAACGGATCCTGTCCTCAACTGGAGGTACCACTGTACTTTTCCATCATCTGACGTCACTGGTGAGAACAGGGTTTAATCTTGCATTGGCTGCATGCTGAATTGTAATCAATAGATTTAATCCCCGTTCATCAGCTGTTTGAACCAGCACGTGATTCAGTTTTAAGCAAGTGGTTTGGTGGTTGACGAGCATAGCGGTGGCAGCAGCAGGGTCAGGGAGAGAAGCTTTTGCAAAGTGCTATAAGGCAGCCCCTATGGTGCTGCTTCAACCCCCAGAGGCTAAAATGAGAGCCCAGAACTGTCTTTAAGCCTTTGCAAGTCTCTCCACACTCTCTCCACACTCCCCCTTTAAACCTCAAATATCAGGGGAGACATACAGAGCCATTTGCAAGTCTCACGGTGCTCTCTTTTTAAGCCCCAGAGATTGGAAGTTGGCAGGGGTAGATTTAGGGCTGGGAGAGTGGTGTGCATGCCCTGGGCACTGAGCTGAGAGGGCGCTGTCTCAAAGCTTGGTAAGCAAGGCACTGGGTTTTGGGAAGAAGGTGTGATGCTCCAATAGGGTCCTAGAGCCCTCCTGTCTCCATCCCAAAGCCTAGTTAGTGCTTTCCCAGTTTTGGGAAGGAGGAGATGAGAGGACTCTAGGACCTGGTGAGAGACCTCATGCCTGCTTCCCAAAGCTGGGCACCTTCTTATCTGCCTTTGGGAAGGCAGTGCGAGGACTTGGGGGGCACTAAATTTTGGCTTTGCACAGAAAGCCATTGTACTGATGGAGGGGGAAGTTTGCAAAGCCACATAAGGGATTTTGCCAGATGGATAGCTCCACTCCCCCTTCAAATTATGGCCTGTGGAGCCAAGAAATTCCCTGTTCTACATGGAGAAGGAGAGGGAGAACATGTTTGGACTAGGGTGTTATAGTTCAGAATTTATCTGGTTAAATTCCCTGGTGTGTGTCACCTGCTGACGTCAGCTTACAGCTGGGCGGAGACAGAAGCTTTAGAAGCTGGGCGGGACTATTCCCTGTTTGTTCAGTTCCCCCTGTGACTCTGAGGGGAGAAGGATGTTTGCAGCAATGGCTGCCAGCAGTGACGGACTTTTGATGCTGAAATGTTGTAATAAAGAGCTGTAAATAGACGAACCTGTCTATGTGTGCTTACAAGGAGTACGACTGCTTTACACGCTGTGTTTCTACTCTGCTAAAAGCCGTGACGGAGAAGAGACAGCAGGAGTTATTGCGCAGCTTGGGAGGAAGCGTGCCGGACCGCTGTAAGTGATTGATTGGGGTCATAAAGCTGTCTGAAGTCGCGGCTCTATCGATCAAGGGCCAGATCGATTTATCCGAACAGGTTATGGGGGTCAGCCAACGCCTGTAAAACAGTCGTAAAACAGCTTCAGGAGGCTTTGAAGCTGGGTTCTGAGGAACGGGAGCTGACCGGATGCCGGAGAGCAGAATGAGTAATTGCCTGCTTCTGAGAGGCAAGAGGAGCTGCTGAAAGAGAGCTGCTGGGACACAGAGCTAAAAGAAAAAAGCAGCTGAGATATCGTTTCTCCGGACGGGTGCTGGATAAGCTGTAAGTAGGCTTGGGCCCCCTTGGGAGAACGGGAGAACGGGAGAAGATGGCTGAAAGCCAGGATATGCCGGTGGAGCCTCTAACTCTAAAGAGTTGGGCAACGTGGTCCAGAAGAATAAGGGGATGGTTCTTGGTTGAAGGGCTCTGGGAAGCAAACCAGTGGGAGCCAAAAGAAACACCCCTTAGCCGGCCAGCAGCTGGAGCAGGTGAAGCAAGCTGTGGGGCTGTGTTGGCTGAAGATAGCCAGAGGCTGCAACAAGAGCTGAATATGCTCAAAGCATGCGTTGATGCGTCACTGAGGCCTCAGTTGGAGGGCGTAACGACAGCGTGGGCTGCCTGGAATTTGCTGAAAGGCTTGTGTGAGGCGTCAGCGAAAGGCCAGAGCCCTGGAGGAAGCCCTGGAGAGGCAGAAGGATGCCCAGAAAGCCCAATGGGGGCTGGGACAGTGTTGGGGAGCTGTTGTAATGCTTCTACACGTCTGTGTGATGGACTGAGTCCTGGAAAGGCTGGACTGGCAGGCCCTGTTCCCGATGTATTGGCCTCTAGGAGCGCTAGTGAGCAGATCGGGGGGGCGGAGAGTTCCAAAGGCAAGTTTAAAGGACTTTCCCTTTGTGCTGAAGCGGAGAGTAGCTTCAGGGGGGGGCGAGGCTGGTGGGAGGCGCCGTTCCAGAAGGAGGAGGGCCAAGCCAGCTGGGAGCCCCGGGCAGTGTTTTTCCACTGGAGTTCGTCGATGCTACGTGTGCAATTCGGCGCAACATCTGAGTGGCAGTTGCCCCCACCGGTGCAGAGAGCCGCGGCAGGATGTTGTGAAGGACATTTCCCATGGGAATCAGGCGGGTTTCCATGGCAACAGGCCTGGGAAGACAGGCAGGCGTGGAACTGAGCCAGGTGGCCGTGGTAAACAGCAGGGAGAAGAGTCTTATCAAGTCTCAGCGAGTATGGCAGTGTTTGAAGATGGCCGAGTGGAAAATTCCGAGATGGCCTTTGTAATAGACTCTGCAGCTAACCGCAACATGGTTCCAGAGACCCCTGCAGTCGAGAGGTGGAATTGCACGGCAGTTCGGAAGGGACAGACTATTAAGTTTGCAAATGGACAGAAAACTAGAGTTTCCAAGTGTACTAATGCCTATCTTTCTGTTTTACAGGAAACGGTGGATTTTTGTATTGTTCCAGAGATTCAACATTGTTTGTTATCTGTGCCTTTTTTTTAAGTAAGGGGTTCAAAGTTTGTTTTGAAAATGATGTCTGCACAATCTCCAAAGGGGGGAGGTTACTGGCCAAAGTGCGGAAGGGACAGAATGATCTTTTCATTCTTAAAACGTCTCTTGGAGGTGAGGGGAAGGTTGAGAAAGCACAAGCGTTGCGTGCTACAGTTCCCAACCAGCGTGCTACAATTCCCGCTCATAATGTTACATGTGCATGCGTATGGCATCAGAGAACGATTCACAATCCTTTAGAGGATTTGCAGGTGTTACCTGAGGTTGTTACAGGTTGTAAGATTAAAAATTGTCAAAGTGCCATTAATTGTGACACTTGCAAGCAGGCAAAGGTGAGAGGGTGCAGTTACCCAAAGGTGGAACGTGTAGCCACTAAACCTTTTGAGCTGGTTCACATAGATTTGTCCGGTCCTGTCAAGGCACCAAGTCTAGGGGGGGCCAGGTTTCTGCTAACTTTTCTGGATGATTTCTCGCAGAATTCTTGGGCTCACGGTCTCAAATCCAGGGAGGATGCAGCACAGCTGATCAAGAACTGGATTGAGGGGGTGGAACAGAGGTTCTCCACCAGGGTTCAAGCCATCATCAGTGACAGAAATGCTAAGTACACTGGTTCTGCTTTGCAGAAGTTCTTTCAACAGAAAGGGATACGACACACAGTTCTTTCACCCCAGCAAGGGGGAGTGGCAGAGCTGAGAAGTGGAGCTCTGGTTAAGGCTGCACAGGTGATGCTGAAAGAAGCCAGGTTACCTCCTGAGTTTTGGCTGGAGGCTACGAGGGCTGTGTCATTCACCTGGAATCGTGTCTACAACTCATTGGTAGGTGACACACCGTTCTCTTTGTTAAATGGCCGAAAACCCCAGGTTCACTTTCTGCGGACGTTTGGGACTCCTGCGCTTGTCTCTGTGCCTGAGGCTTTGCGAGGGCCAGATGGAGCCAAAGTCCAGAAAATGATCTTCTGTGGGTATGAGCCAGAAGCCCGTGCATGGCGATTTGCTTACCCGTCAGGTGATCAGAGTAAGGTGCTGATCAGTAAACACGCTGAGTTCTTAGAGGAGGAGGTGAAGTCAAAGACTCCTGTTAGGCGTGATGTTCTCTCAGATTGTCTCTCTGATCCAGAAGACAGTTCTGATGAGGCAGAGGAAGAAGGGGCTGAGGCTGCTGATGACGACCAGGTCATTGACCAGGGTCAGGAGCAGGATGTGGCATCTCCACAAGTTGTTAAGAAACAGCCCAAAAGCGAGCCTAGTTCTCCTGTGAGTGTAATGGAGAGGATTCGAAAACGCTTTAAGTCAGAAGGAGAATCCCATGATGCAGAGGACACACCTGCTGATCAAAGTGAGTCAGAGGGAACACCTGAGTTTGTGCCTAGGAGGTCCAGTCGCCCAACAAAGGGTGTCCCACCAGAGAGGTATCAGGCCACAGGTGCGTGGATAAGTTTCGCACAGTGCGATTCTGAAAGTTGTGAGGTGGTTCCACAAATGCCAAACAGGTTTGCCAAGGGAAGGCGCAAGGCATTGGGGAAGGAATTGATCTCACAAGGTATTACTGAAGATGTTGCACAGGTATCACGCAGGGACACAAGGGGGGGTGTTATAGTTCAGAATTTATCTGGTTAAATTCCCTGGTGTGTGTCACCTGCTGACGTCAGCTTACAGCTGGGCGGAGACAGAAGCTTTAGAAGCTGGGCGGGACTATTCCCTGTTTGTTCAGTTCCCCCTGTGACTCTGAGGGGAGAAGGATGTTTGCAGCAATGGCTGCCAGCAGTGACGGACTTTTGATGCTGAAATGTTGTAATAAAGAGCTGTAAATAGACGAACCTGTCTATGTGTGCTTACAAGGAGTACGACTGCTTTACACGCTGTGTTTCTACTCTGCTAAAAGCCGTGACGGAGAAGAGACAGCAGGAGTTATTGCGCAGCTTGGGAGGAAGCGTGCCGGACCGCTGTAAGTGATTGATTGGGGTCGTAAAGCTGTCTGAAGTCGCGGCTCTATCGATCAAGGGCCAGATCGATTTATCCGAACATAGGGAACATGAAAATTTCACAAGCAAGAAGGTTCCTGGCCTTTTAAGCGTATGAAGCGCATCCCTCTTCCAGTTCGTCAAACGTGCTCAGTGAATTCATGTCACAGATGGAAATTGAGACAAACGTTTGGAAATCCAGTCCAAATTTCTACCCAGTAGACCAAACTAGATTGGGAATCCCTTCGTTTTCAACCTTTTATCTCTGTTGATATCAGGGGTGAGGAGCCCTTTTAAGCTCAAGGACCTTGTTCCTTTTTCAACACCCTTCTGGTGACCCCATGCCACTGGTGGGTAAAGAGAGTCCTGAGGGCCAGCTAAGCCTGCATTTGGCCCTCCAGGGCTGAGTTTCCCCATGTCTGATTGATTTTCACAGCCATCCTTTCTCGACAGGCTTTTCCCCTGGGCTGTTCCTGAGAGTGGGCATAATTGTCCAATGGGGTCACGGGGTCTTTGTAGACCGCTGATTCTCAAATGATGAAGGAACAGGTGCGGCCACCCCGCCTCCTTGCAAGGAGTGACATCTTGCTTAAATAGGCACCACACTAAAAGACAAGAGATATATTAGCAGTGAAACAGTGCCCTTATTAATGGCAGAACAGCTGGCAAGTCTACAGGACAGGACTCATTCCAATCCATTCTATCCAATTGCAAAACTATAAGCACACTACACTAGGGACCACATGCGAGGAACCAGCCATTCAGCGGCACTATAATTGCCTCGCAGTTGGAGGTTTGTTCTAGTCGGCTACTGTTATTCTTTGAGGAGGATTTGTTGGTTTGCCGCTGCTACCTAGAATCGAGTGATGCAAATAAGCTTGCGGAGGGAACGTTTGTTTTCCTCTCAAGCCCCCGCGAGGGACGCCCCTGAAAGCGCTGGGACATTTGTGAAGCCTCTGAGATTCCAACAAAAAAATCCCTCAAGTGCAGAGCGAGCGCCCGGCGTGAGACACAAGCAGTTCGTTGCAGGATCCCAGCTTTCCCTAGCCTTTGCTCATTGCCCCATGAAGGAAAAATAAACTCCCAAGTCTCAAAGAGCCTGTTAGGCCTTACTTCAGAGCTTCCCTTAAGCCCTCCTACTGTGCTAAAGAATAAGCTCTGCCAGTCAGTATGAAACATATAAATGCCTTTAAGTGTACTAGTAGCCTCTACCCAGCAGGAAATCTGGTCTAGAAGGAATCAGCTACAGGGTCTAATCAGGTTTCACAGGCTGATACTTGTGCAGAGGAAAAGATGCTGGGAAGACTTGAGATAGCATAAAGGGCTTCGCATTCTCAACTGCTCTGAAAGCCCCTTCCAATTGTAACTCTGTAAAAGAATGTGCTTGTATCGGCATATATGACAGATCAACTGGGATTTACCTACACAATATTTATAAACAGTAAAAAGAAGTTGGGCAAAAGGCTGCATGGTGCAGTTCTCCTATTCAGGATCTTAGCCTGTATTTCTGCTTTTTTTTCCTGCTTCGTAAGCCTCCTCTTTTAGAGATCAGGAGGGTGGCAACACACAAACTCCCTGTTTGTGGAATACTCTCCTGCCTGGTGCCTTCATTATTTAGGTGCCAGGTGAAAACATATCTCTATAACTAGGATTTTGGCTTTCGGCTGATTAACATTCTACAGCCTTTTAAATGTCCATAACAAAATAAAGGGACACGGGTGGCGCTGTGGGTTAAACCACAGAGCCTAGGACTTGCCGATCAGAAGGTCGGCGGTTCGAATCCCCGCAACGGGGTGAGCTCCCGTTGCTCGGTCCCTGCTCCTGCCAACCTAGCAGTTTGAAAGCACGTCAAAGTGCAAGTAGATAAATAGGTACCACTCCGGCGGGAAGGTAAACGGCGTTTCTGTGCACTGCTTTGGTTCGCCAGAAGCGGCTTAGTCATGCTGGCCACATGACCTGGAAGCTGTATGCCGGCTCTCTCAGCCAATAAAGTGAGATGAGTGCCACAACCCCAGAGTCAGCCATGACTGGACCTAATGGTCAGGAGTCCTTTAACTTTAACAAAATAAATTATAAAATTTATTTCCATACCAAAACATCAGGCTGCCTCTCCGCATGAGGATGTGCCAATGGTGGGTGCTGCTTCCATTGACTTGTGACCTGTGAACAAAGGAGGGAGGTGGGAACATGTGGAAACAACACTGGCCTCTGAGGTGTGGGGGTACTGTGAGAGCGGGGGGGGGACCTATGAATGGGGGCTGCTGAGATCTGTTAGGGCATCAGCTGAAAAGTGAGTCTCCCCCTGTCTCTGCCATGGGGATGGATGGGGAGCACACCCAGACAGCTGTTAGCTTATTGAGTGTCATGGGGGGATGGGGCCTACAGGTTGATAGGAAATTTCTGCTACTTGGGCTCTGAAAAGATGAGCACAACACCGAAGGGCTAAGTGGATGGAAATTTGGAGTGGCCTCCTTTGTTACCTATGCAGTGGCGTACCATAGGTTGCCAGTGCCCGGGGCTACGTGGAAGGAAGAAGTGGGGGTGGGGATGGAGTAAGCATGTGCATTCAACTTCCCAACGGCGTCCACATTACTCAGGAGACTGTAGCCACATAAATAAGAAAAGAAGAATCATTCCGTTGCCTGGGGAGGTCACTACCTGGTTCGCATGCAGAAGCTGTTTTCAAAGGAGCCCAGTGACGGAAGTGTGTAGCTGCATTGAGGCAGCACTGAGTGTTGAGGTTCTATGCCCCCTAACAATTTTGTGCCTTGGGCAACTGCCCCTGTGGACCCCCACACTGTGCTACTGTATCTATCAGGTGGTTCAGCTGCTGCTGCTTTCTCCATAGTTGTGTCTGCACTGGTGAGCCCTCTGTGTGTCCTTGTAGCCCAGAGCACTGACTCCCTTGCAGCATGCTGTACTCACGGCTGGGAGGTAGCATCTCTACTTTCTGTAAAGAGCAAATCATGGGCACCTGTTATATCAAGACAGGAGCAGTCTCCCACAGAACAGGGGCCACCACCCAGAAAGCCCTGCCCTCAGTTACTGAGGAGCAAGCTTCTGATATCTTTGGGAAAGCTCACAGTGACCTGCTGGGCACATAAGGCGGTCTCTCAAACCTGTGTGCGTATAGGAGGATGTCAATGTGTTTATCAAAATAAAGCATACAAAATTTTGATTTGCATATATTAATGACACTGTTGTTTCAAACACAAAACAGCCCTTAAAAAATGATGTTGAGACATGCATACATGTCTTAAGCAAACTGTAGAAAAAAATTATCTGGCAGATTTTTCATAATGATTTTTTTAGAAGTTCGTTGACTGAAGACTATTCCAACAGAAACACATATGAAACGATAAAGTTCCATTGGCAGGAATTATTAAGAGTAAATGACTCGGTGGAATTACACTATTTCCCAAGATTTACTATTAAGCAGATCTCTCTCTGACTTTATCTACAAGAGCACTTCAATGCTGTGTTCTGGTTTTCTTGGAATAATTTGACATATGGCTCTAGGTAATAAAATAATGGGCTGGCCCAACTTGTTATCTGTTCCTGCTGCTTCAGGATGACTTTTAGATTTTACCTTCTTCTTTTTTTGCTCATTTTCTACTGGTGGCATGTTATGAATAAATGAGCCTGCATTATAGATGAAAATATATTCTTCTCAACTGAAAATCATCATCGAGAGTGGAAGAGACTGGAAAATGGAGGTGGGGGGGAGAGAAAAACCACCTCACTACCAAGAATGAGTTCACTTCAAAAACAAAAGTTTCTGATAATAGGGACTGAATAGAATATTGCTCCTCAGATAGCTCAGTTGGTAGAAGATGAGACTCTTAATTTCAGGGTTGTGTGTTCGAGCCCCATGTTGGCTGAATGATTCCTGTATTGCAGGGGGTTGGACTAGATTATTCTTGTGGCCCCTTCGAGCCCTATGGTTTTATGATTCTATGAATCTATATGCTGTAGTGGTTAGGATCTGAGAAATCGTGGTTCAAATTCCATGAAGTTCACTAGATGAGCTTGGCCCAGTCATAGTCTCTTAGCCTAACCTACCTCTTAGAGTTGTTGTGAAGATAAAATAGGGAGAGGTAGAACCACGTACTCCTTGAGCTCCTTGAAAAAGAGATGGGAAACAATTGCAATAATGAATCATATTCAGCGGAACATTTTGCGTGGCAAGTCCCCTCCCCCATGTGAAATGAAGACACTGGACACGTTATTTAAGGTTAATGGGCATAAAAAGGCCACAACTTTATTGATTACAGAATTGAAAAGGTATTGGCCTTAGGCATTGGCTCCTATCGACTACCCGGCATGGAGACCGGGAAGGGTTATCCACAAGCCGTGGGAGTCCTGTTGAAGTACGCCAACTAGGATCCCACGGGGGTCACCGCTCGGGGGCGTGCCGGAGGCCCTTACCTCCCTAGGTTTCGGACAAGGCAACACCCCCCGGAGTCCTCTACCGGACTACCCTTTCCTTGGGGGAAGGTGATGGCGCTTCCTTCCCCCCATTCATTTGCATAACAATTAACCCCTGCCAATGCCTAACCGCCACTCGAACCAAAGCTCGCCACCGTGAATCATATTCAGTGGAACATTTTCTGGAAGTGAACAAATAACTCTAGAAAAGAAAACTTTGGTGAGATTTGGCTCAATTTGAAACTAGCCATTAACTAGGGTCATTTGTACTCTGAAATCCCCAGGGTTGCATTTTTTGGAACAGTCATAATGAAAACAAGCAGAACAAGCTGCTTAACATTCTTGAGATAGAAATCAGTGTAGAAAGTATGGCAAGGTATGATAAGCTTTTCATACCAAGTGTAGGGCTCACCAAATCTATCACGATGATCCCCCTTTTCAAGCATCTTGTTTTTTTGTAGACTTTTGCCACTCTTCTCCTAGCCCTGCCTCCCAATCCATGATCCTCTGCACACATAACAACAATAATAATAATAATAATAATAATTTGTTATTTATACCCTGCCCATCTGGTTGGGTTTCCCCAGCCACTCTGGGCAGCTCCTAACATAATATAGAAAACACAATCAAACAATCAAACATTAAAAACTTCCCTAAACAGGGCTGCCTTCAGATGTCTTTTAAGTTGTTTATTTCCTAGACACCTGATAGGAGGGCGTTCCACAAGGCAGGTGCCACTACTGAGAAGGCCCTCTGCCTGGTTCCCTGTAACCTCAATTCTCACAGGGAGGGAACCGCCAGAAGGCCCTCAGCACTGGATCTCAGTGTTCAGGCTGAATGATGGGGGTGGAGACACTCCTTCAGGTATACTGGGCCGAGACCGTTTAGGGCTTTAAAGGTCAGCACCAACACTTTGAATTGTGCTCGGAAACGTACTGGGAGCCAAGGTAGGTCTTTCAGGACCGGTGTTATATGGTCTCGGCAGCCACTCCCAGTCACCAGTCTAGCTGCCATATTCATATTAGTTGTAGTTTCTGGGTCACCTTCAAAGGTAGCCCCACGTAGAACACATTGCAGTAGTCTGAGCGGGAGATAAGCAGAGCATGCACCACTCTGGTGAGACAGTCTGTAGGCAGGTAGGGTCTCAGCCTGCGTACCAGATGGAGCTGGTAGACAGCTGCCCTGGACACAAAATTGACCTGTGCCTCTATTATTATATCTGACCACACTGTTTTATTCTTACAATAATCCTGAGATACAGGGTTAAGCTGAGATACAGTGACTGGGTGGGAAACTGAACCCTGGTCTCCCTAGGTCCAAATCCACCACTCTAACCACTACACCACACCAACTGTCCAATAGTGTGCTGGTTGCTAAACCAGCACAGTTTTTATGTCAACGGCTCTTGAAGAATTGAGCTTAAGCCAGCTCGGGACCTACTTCATACCTGGGATGCAAAACCTGGTTTCATTCGCCTCCATTTTTCTTTTGTTGTGATCGTTATTTTTGAGGAATCCAGTAACAGGTTTCACCAATCTCTTTGGAAGGGCTGCTATTTGATATTCCTTCCAGCTTTTGATGTACAGTCTCTGTGATAGTATTTGGAAGATCAATTTGATAAGAGCTACTCCCTTCTCCAGCTTGTGCTGCTATCCCAGGCAAGCCCGAACTTGCCCATCTCCAGTGCTGTGATATATCAGCAGGGCTCGATCCATTATTTTCACTGCTGTGAATGATACTTGGCTGAAATAAATCTGCGGCATTGGCTAGCTCCTGAATGTGAGCTGATAATTGATAGTGGGAGGGGTGCTGCTAGACTTTCCATCCCTGCATGTCCATGTTGGCTTTCCCAGCTCTTTTGCCCCTCTTCGCATACAGGGGGTTAAAGAGAGGTGAGCCGCTAGCTCAGGCTGCCTTCAGCCATCTCTCAGGACCAATTAATGTGACCCTACGCAGAACAGCAAAGTGTGTTGCAGCAAGTGGCAGCGCAGTAAAATGGAACAGAGAAAGGAACAAGGAAGTGAACTTGGCATAGGTATCCGAAGTGTGTGGCAAGATGCTGAAAGCACGAGATTGCCCTTTTGTTGTTGTTGTTTAGTTGTTTAGTCGTGTCCGACTCTTCGTGACCCCATGGACCAGAGCACGCCAGGGACTTCTGTCCTCCACTGCCTCCCGCAGTTTGATGAAACTCATGCTGGTAGCTTCAAGAACACCATCCAACCATCTCGTCCTCTGTTGTCCCCTTCTCCTTGTGCCCTCCATCTTTCCCAACATTAGGGTCTTTTCCAGGGAGTCTTCTCTTCTCATGAGGTGGCCAAAGTACTGGAGCCTCAGCTTCATGATCTGTCCTTCCAGTGAGCACTCAGGGTTGATTTCCTTCAGAATGGATGCGTTTGATCTTCTTGCAGTCCATAGGACTCTCAAGAGTCTCCTCCAGCACCATAATTCAAAAGCATCAATTCTTCGGCGATCAGCCTTCTTTATGGTCCAGCTCTCACTTCCATACATCACCACTGGGAAAACCATAGCTTTTACTATACGGACCTTTGTTGGCAAGGTGATGTCTCTACTTTTTAAGATGCTTTCTTCTCAACTTCTTGGTAAATCAAATTAAAATTGGTGACCAGTGGCGCTTTATGTACCGTAACTGTATAGTGTTATCCCATTTAGCCACCAAGTACACGCAGCACCATAAAGAAGGACTATTTGTGGCCTTTTTAGATCCTAAGGCTGCTTTTGACTCAGTCGACAAGGGGCTGTTATGATCCAAACTGGAGATAATGGGCTTAGACCCCAGGTTACTTTCCCTGATTAAAAAGCTTTATTCAAATAATACCTGTTGTATAAGAATAACTCCAGAGGATGAGGTGTCAGACCCTGTTGCTGCAAATCGAGGTGTGAAACGGCTGTGTTCTTCCTCCCTCTCTTTTTAATCTCTTCTTAAATGACCTTGCCCCATTACTAAAACTGGTAGGTGCTTGTCATGTGACAACAATGCTCACAGCCCAAAACTCAATGAATCAAAAATTCCCATTCTCCTATATGTAGATGATATGATTCTGCTCTCACAGACTAGAATCGGCTTAAAGCGTTCGTTAAATGCCTGCATTGACTATCTGTCTAGTATGAAAATGAGTATGAATTTCGATAAAAGCAAAAAATAAAATAAATATTTCTTTTAAAAAATTGGTGACCAGCAGGGGCGCCGACTTATAAAAAATATTGGGGGGGCCCATACCGGGGTCCTGCCCCGGGAAGTTTTCTAAGTTCCAGAGAAACACTTCTCCCAGCTCGGGCACTTTCCCTGCAGCCGGGAAAGCGCCATCGCCCGTCCCATCCCCCCCAACCCCCCCACAGCAGCGGCGGCGAGCGTCTCTGCCTCCCCCCCCCCGCTCACCGCCCGGTCCCCACCTCGCAATAAGCAACAGCGGAGGCGGCGCCTCCAGCTCCAGGCCCTACCGCAGCGCAGTGGCAGTAATGCCTCTGTGCAGCCCGCTCGCCGTCGACTCAGGTCCCTAGACTTTGGGATGCCGCGCGGAGGCAACAGCCGAGAGCTGTTGAAGCAAGAAAGAGACCGGGAAAGGGGGGGAGCCCTTGGCCATGGCAGCCCGGCTCTTCCAGCCTCCGGGGGCGGAGTTTACCTCCCAAAAAAATCACAATTTATTCAAGTTGCCCCCCCCCCCAGCTGGCAAGTGTGGCTTCAAGCCGCCCGTTTCCATCTACAGTCGCTTTTCTGGTTGCGGGGAGTTGCAAATGTGCTTCTGGCTGGCTTTGGGGGCGGGGAGCTGATGGGTCGGCTTTGTTCGTGTTTCCCTCATGTGTTTGTGTGCTGTGAGCCGCCCTGAGATCCGCGGAGGAAGGGCGGCATACACAAGTCTAATAAATAAAACTAATCCCTCTCGGCCGCCTTGCTGCGTGAGGCGAGGACTCGCCGCCTGACAGGAACGAGGCCAAGCAGCAGGGTGCGCTCAGCCGACGAGGCTCCCAGGCGCCCCGCTCCGCCCCTTCCCAGCCCGGCCGAGGTGGCCGCCGAGCGGCAGGCGGGGCCAGGCGGGGAGGGAGGCGGCAACGGCGGGGCGGGCCGGCCGAGGAGCTCCACTCGGCCGCGCCGGGCCTGACGGGGCAGACAGAGCCGGCGGGGGCCCTCTTTCAGCTGCTCTGCGATGGCGTCGGGCGTCGCGGCGCAGATCATCCACTCGGGCCACTTCATGGTGACGTCTCCGCACAGCGAGCACCCACCCAAGAAGGGCTACGACTTCGACACCGTCAACGAGCAGACCTGCCAGACGTACCGCTGAAAATAATTTTCTTAAATTATTGGGGGGGCTCTGCCCCCCCAATAAAATTTTTGAGGGGGCTCGGGCCCCCTCAGGCCCCATGGAGTCGGCGCCTATGGTGACCAGTGAGCATAGGAGCCAACTCCATAGGGCTGAGGTTTCTCCAATCTGTTGGGACAGGGTTGAGTCCCCCCCCCCCCGCAATCTTGAGCAGCCAGGTACCACTGTATAGCATTGCAGCATGAGCTAGGCAGTGTGCCAGTAGATCAGCTTTCTTCTCTTTCAAAACAACACGATGCTTGTTCAAATCTAGAAAATAATCTGATTTCAACCCTGGCTGTTGTGTGCTACACAAATGCTTGACATGACCACGCAATTGCTATTTATGCCGATTAATTTCTTTTTTTTAAAAAATGATTGTTTTCCTTCTTTTAAATGAGGTTCTAAAGAGAGAAAAAGTAGGCCAGGATGAAGTTGGAATTCAAACGAGGGTAGCAAACAGCATTTGCAAGTTAGGTGACGACATCTGTCAGAGCAATTACAAATTGGGTGAAGATATATTTCACAACAATTTGGAAACTACATCTTGCAAGAATGTAACACAAGCCAAAATACAAAAGGTCCTGGAAGGAATCTTGTGTCAGTGGGTGGAAATTTCTCATGAAGGACTCACAGCAACATTAATCAAGAGGCACATATTGTATGGCCTGAACACCCTGGAAAGCTGTTGTGCAGATTGTTCTGTACCAGTGCTGGATTTATGTACAGTGGTACCTCAGGTTACATACGCTTCAGGTTACAGACGCTTCAGCTTACAGACTCCGCTAACCCAGAAATAGTGCTTCAGGTTAAGAACTTTGCAGCATTCGAGGAACTTCAGTAATAGTTGCAAGGTAGATATAAGAAATTAGATTTATTAAGAATAAGTTTAATTATGATAAAAGTGTATATTGGCAATAAGTAATATGAATTTGAAATATGGAATAGATGGGAGGTTGGGTCTTTAGTGTTAAGACCAATAGATGTTTTATTGTTTGCTAAGAAAATTATGTGTCTGTGGTTATTCTTGTGTGTTATTTGGTATTTGTGTTTTTTTTCTTTTTTCTTGTTGTATAAAAAACTTTATTTAAAAAAATAAAAAATAAAAAAGAACTTTGCTTCAGGATAAGAACAGAAATTGTGCTCCTGTGGCGCGGCGGCAGCGGGAGGCCCCATTAGCTAAAGTGGTGCTTCAGGTTAAGAACAGTTTCAGGTTAAGAACAGACCTCCGGAACGAATTAAGTACTTAACCCGAGGTACCACTGTATAGGCTAAGTAGTGAATTGCAGAATATTAAATACCCGTCATCATCCACAGCTTTTCCATTTTCTTCTAGTTGTGAGGATGGGGGATGGGGACGGGCCTCACAAGTGGGGTAGCCTAGGGCCTCTCTTCATCTAAATCCAGCCCTGTTCTGTGCTATGTCATCTCCGACTCTCAATAGGCAGAAGGAAGCGAAATCCGTATCGAAAGAATCTACGGTTTATTAAACACAAACATTCGCAAAGCAAAACGCAGGGTTGAAAATACGAATTCCGTGCAAAGTTTTGACACAAACAAGAATACATCACGGCATTTTGAAACGGAAAAGCCTTCCTACTGCCATTAGAATAATAAACAGGAAGCCTCGTGTATCCCCCACACACACACACCAGGCCCTCCAAGTGTCCCTATTTTCCAGGGACAGTCCCAGGTTTACAGAAGCCACCCTGGTTTCCGACTGGATCCTGGAATGTCCCACTTTTCCTTAGGATTTCCCTATTTTCATTGCAGAAATGTTGGAGGGTATGGGGTTATACGACCCCCAAGCCAAGGAGATAAGTAACTATACAACTTTTAGAGGACATCTAGAGGCAGCCCTGTATAGGGACGTTTTAAAATGTTTTATGTTTTATTATGTTTTCATATATGCTGGAAGCCACCCAGAGTGGCTGGGGCAACCCAGTCATATGGACAGGGTATTATTATTATTATTATTATTATTATTATTATTATTATTATTATTATTATCATCATTATTATTAGCTGCCCCTGTGTTGGAGGGTATAATATATATATATATATATATATAATATCTATCCTTTGCAACTAATTGCAGACATGTAGAGTCTGGAACGCAGTTAAATTTCGATTTAGACAATGCCGCCCAAATGTTTCTAGCTGTTGCGCATATACTGTTAGGAAGTACTTTTTATTTAATAGAACATTTGGCAACTAAATAAAGGAGGCAGGACAATTAAGCTTTGTTGGGGGGGAGAGAGAGTACAGGAGATGGCACATACTGGGAAGGCATCTGTGAATGAAACGCTGGCCCTTTGAAACACGGATAGAAATAACCTTGTGTTTTCAGATGTATGGCCTTTGTCTCATTAGGTGTACCTTTAACTGTGATAAACATCCACTTAAGTGAATATCATTTCCGTACAATTATGGCAGGATCATACATAATACACTAAGTTCCCCTGGCAGCCTATGTGTTAGTCATGCATATTTCATGAGCCATTTTATTCCCAGAGTCAGCTTTAAACAGTGCTCAAGCCAATGGCTTTGGTATGTAGGAAATAAAGGTCTTGTCTATAAAAAAAGATCCCACGGCAATTATAGGAGCTCTGCACTTTATCAAGGAGTTTAACACAATGACCCGCTTGTAATATTAGCCCAGCACCGGTATTAATTTTCCTCTTAATATATATGTAATCACTCCTGTTATTTATCAGTGGATTCCGAGGACGGAGCAGGGAGTTAGGGGAAACCTTGCTTTTTCTTAGACTGCATTTTCTTGCATGTAAATATCTTGATGGATACTGAACGATGAAGGGCAGCCGTCCCCAAGGAAAACATTTGTAGTTCTGTAATAAGGGAGCACAAACCCGCTTAGGCTCCCCGAACAGGCATTTTGAAGGACAGGCTGTAAATATATATATATATCATGAGCCGTGGAGCATGATTCAAGCAAACCAACATCTGTTATTGCAATCTGATGACTTTTCCTGCTGTGTGCAATGGAAGAAAATAAAGCCGTACGGCGGTATTAAGAATAAAAGAGGGTTGAAGCTGTAGAGAACCCAATACAGTTCAATAGCCTCAACAACAGCAGGGAGACTATATATGAATGTAATTTTTTATATACAGTAATAAAATAGTCATCTAGGCAAAGTAAGGTGCAATCTGAGAACCTCTTCAGATTTTATGAATTTGCTATGTATGAAGTGTGCCTTCATGAATGTTGTACTTTGACTGCCATTGCTGTTGATCACATGCAAATATTGCGCCATGCATGCATGCACCAGGAGGTCTTGGTCAGTGACCGCTGCTATTAGGTAAAGGTAAGGGACCCCTGGACGGTTAAGTCCAGTCAAAGGCGACTATGGGGTGTAGCACTCATCTCATTTTTCAGGCCGAGGGAGCTGGCGTTTGTCCACAGACAGCTTTCTGGGTCATGTGACCAGCATGGCTAAATTGCTACTTGCACACGAAGGATTGCGACAAGTGCCAGAGCGCATGAAAACACAGTTTACCTTCCCACCGCAGTGGCACATGTTTATCTACTTGTGCTGGTGGCAGAAGCTGGGACCGAGCAACAGGAGCTCACCCCATCATGCAGATTCGAATCACCAGCCTTTCGACTGGCAAGCCCAAGAGGTTCAGTGGTTTAGACCACAGCGCCACCCACGTCCCTAGTACTGCTGCTAGTACAGTGGTACCTGGGGTTAAGAACTTAATTCGTTTTGGAGGTCTGTTCTTAACCTGAAACTGCTCTTAACCTGAGGTACCACTTTAGCTAATGGGGCCTTCTGCTGCTGCTGCACCGGCAGAACACGGTTTCTCTTCTCATCCTGAAGCAAAGTTCTTAACCCGAGGTACTATTTCTGGGTTAGCGGAGTCTGTAGCCTGAAGCATCTGTAACATGAAGTGTCTGTAACCCGAGGTACTACTGTATGCATGAATGAAATGCAACAGGTGTGTGCCATCATCATGTTGACAGTACTTTCTGGGTTTAGTGGGGGGGAATTCATGTGTCACATATCTGAATGCAGGTCTGTGGGACTCTAAAGCTGTGCTGTAACTATGGGGGCACTAGCCTCGGGGGAAGCCTCCAGAGGGGCGCCAGTGAGACTCCCAGCCTGCGTGTGCAAATGCATGTGGGTTGGGTGTACCAAACTGGGTCTTTGATCTGGGTGAAATAGAATCTAGTTGCTTTCCTAAATCCAGGCAACTCTCAACTTATGTGGTGGTTATAGGTTGCAGGGATAGCGCCTAGAGTCAAAACCACGTAGGGTCAAAAAGCATTGGGTTCAACAGCAGATGAGATTGCCAAAGGCTTCCCTCCGCCCCCATATGCTAGCCTCCTTTCCTTACCCCTATTTATTTATTTCACCAAGGATGTAAAGCTCAATTCATGCAAGCCAAAAGCAAGTAAGGTGCGACTTACCTGTACGTACGGATCTGAGATTCCTCGAAATCCACAAAGGTTTCCTTCGATGTAAAGAGTGGAAGGCAATGCTGTAAAGGTCAAATTGCATTGCCTCCAGTGGCAGATTTCCTCCATCTACAAATAAAACCTTCAAAGGAGAGCTTTTCTGAAGTATTGTAGCATGAGAGGAAAGGGTTAAATTCCCCTCCATGCCTGCTGTGATATTGGCTACTATCAGTCTCTCCCCACATAGAGTTGTTGCTATTTGCATTTAAACAACAGCAGCAGCAGCAGCCTTGCAGGTTAAATGCAAAGTTTCATTTAACACCACTCCCCTGGTTTGGCCCGAAAACACTACCATGTAGTTTGTAGATAATACATAATGTTTCTAATAGGTTCCTTCCCAGTTGCAGTGTATGGACCAAGGTGCCCTTCGGTGCTCACAAACCACAACTTGGCTGGCATGTTCTGTTAGGTTTTGCATTTATTTTCCAAAGTGCTAATCCTGGGAAAGTGGTAGAATTAAGCTCTGAAGGAAAAGCCCCCTTTATCGCTCTGAGATTCTGATAACATGCTTGATGCCATCTGGGTGTGTGTTTTTGAAAAAGAAAACAACACAGATTTTCCGCCGAGCCATTCCCTTGAAGAAAGCGTGTGTTCTTCTTGATGTGCTAAATTAATATTTATGTTGCTAAAATATCAGAGAAGCCACTGGAAAAAAAATTAATATAAAAAGGTTATAATTATCTCTCTTTTGGGGGGGAGGGAGGAATGTAGCAGCAATTGAAATGTAAATCCTAGAGCGCTGGGGAGATATTCTTGTTTGCATTGTGCCTAGGGCACCCTGCCTGACTGCCACAGCTGCAATTGATCATTTCAAATCAAAGGAAACTGGCGATGTCTCTGGTGGCTCAACTGGGGTTGGGAGGGAGGGAATGAGGGAGCTGGAGAAGATGCTCTGTTTGGCATGGCTGTTATCAAAAAATGAGCAGGAATGTGCTTCAAATCTTTCCTCTGTTGAATTTGCAGCCCTTCAAAGTATTGCCATAATAAATAAAGTTTTCAAAACACATAGGCTCTAAAAGGCGCATTGAAAATTCCCAAAGCATTTTCTCCACACACTCCCTCTCTCCCTCTCCTTTTCTCTTGTCACGACTAGACAACAGCAGTATGAGACAAATGTGAACAAAGGGATTTAAGTAAAAGGGACATTCCTTATACTCTTTAGACCTATGTTTTCATGGGGTCCTTTACGGATTCCGTGGGAGGTGAGGAGAGCGAGACACACGCACCAGCTATCTGGAGATGAAATAAAGAGGCAAAAGATGGGGAATCTGAGCACTAATTCTGTCTTGTGAATTTTCGCACGACCCGATCTCTGGCGAAATAAACAATGCTTTTGGATTCAACACTCTTACCTTTGAAATAATAAGGAGGAGGGGGGGGAATGTGCATAATGCAGCAGTGCCAAAGATCTATTAAATTCTGTTTGGCATACATGAAAAAGATTTAATCACAGATGCCAGTCAGAAAACTAATCCATTAATCTCGCAGTTTCTCTTATAAACACTGTATTTTTTTACTTTTATTCTTTTTATTAAAAAAAAAGCCTCCCCCTTTCTCAATTAATTTAGTCATCCATTTAAATTTCATGCATTTATCATGTAAATGTGCCTTATTTGCAGAAGAAAAGCTCGGGACCCAGTGAAATAAATAGTTATTTCATTAAAATGGATACAAAAACCCCTGTGATTAGGGTAATTAATTTGCACACTAAAAGCAATCTTCCCAGTTTAGATCATTAATATTGATGGTCGATTTATTTATTTTTTGTTCTCGGAAACATTCCTTGAAAAACACTCCGAGAACTGGCAAGCAGGAAGGAAGGAAATTGGAACTGAGGCTTCAATAAGCGTTTGGCTATTTCCCCTTTTTCAGCCAGGCAGAATTCATAACAGAGGACTTTGATACTGATATCCTGACGTTAACTGGGTTACTTGAATCATGCTGGATTATGCGGCCTGTCAGAAGTATGACTGATTTATGTATGCTGCTCTTGCTTCTTCTGATTGTATTTCATTTTGTTATTTTTTATTTAAATTGGAAGATAACATTACAGGAGATTAGGCTGCCGTACCCCATGCTGGCATACACATCAGTGCCAGATAACAAGGCAGTGCCTGCCAATATACCTATTCTTATTAGGTTTTCATCTGCATAATATGCAAATAGTAGCATAGGCTTCCCCAGACGCCTTTCTAGCTCAACTTTTATTCAAGACATGTAATTTGTTCCCTTTACATAGAACAGATGTATTCCACCTAAGACCTTGCACAAAAAGTGTCAACTTACCATATTTTTCCATGTATAAGATGCCCCCATGTATAAGACACCCCCTATTGAGCTTTCTTTCAGGGGGGTTGCCGAAAATCGCTCACCCGCCAGATCAACAATGCTGCTCACACGTGTCACAAAAGCCACCTATCCTCTGTCCTCTCGCCGGCAAAAGCAGCAAATCGCCCGCCCAATTGCCGCAGCGACAGCCAATCAACACCAGCCCTTGCCACAGCCACCAATAACAATCTCCGACTCGTGGCAGCAACCAATCCCACATTCAAACAATGCACTATCCATGTATAAGACGGCCCCCAATTTTTAGCATGATTTTTGAATTAAAAAACCTAGTCTTATACACGGAAAAGTACGGAACTCCCAGGTTATGATGGACAGGAAAATGCCAGGATATTTTTTTTAAAAAAGAAGGGGGGGAACCTTCTTGAAATACGGTAATATTGGATGACTTCCTGCAAGTTCTGTAGGCACACCTTCTTGCTGCTAGGAAAAACTAATAAACAACTCTTTGCTTTAATATACAGTGGTACCCCAGGTTACATATGCTTCAGGTTACAGATGCTTCAGGTTACAGACTCCGCTAACCCAGAAATAGTACCTCGGGTTAAGAACTTTGCTTCAGGATGAAAACAGAAATCGCGCTGCGGCAGCGGGAGGCCCCATTAGCTAAAGTGGTGCTTCAGGTTAAGAACAGTTTCAGGTTAAGAACCGACCTCCGGAACGAATTATGTACTTAACCTGAGGTACCACTGTATATATATTTCATGGCAGCAGAAGGAAAGTCCTAGGTATGCTGTCAAAGGATGTGAGGTCACTACCTTGCTCAAGGAGGTCTGGAAAAGCCCATGCAGAGGTTATCTGAGGAGTCTTGTCAGAATAAAGTTATAAACGCAAACAAAAAGGCAGCCAATCCCTGGTTTGTGCCCCCGCCCCTGCATGGACTTGGGTCTAGGCCATGCCTGCATGGGAGACCAACTGGGAACAACACAATTGTTGTCCTGGATTCTGCTACAGAAGAAAGAAAGGCGGGAGATAAATGTAGGGGGAAACACCAGTAATAAAAAGAGACATAGTCCAACCCATGTCACGGCTTTCAGTCTCCTCCTTCAGGTCTTGTCTACACTTCTGTTTGTCGCACGCACAGAAACACAGTTTTGAACACGGGTTTCCCCCTTGTCTCACCCCATTCCCAGGGAAAACCCACTCTTTAGTTCTAAACTGGAGCAAACATCAATCTGGGTGAAAACCCAAATTGCTGTTTGCTCCTATTGAGCGCTAAAGAGCAATTTTTCCCTCAGTGAAGGCCAAAGTCATATGGAGGTTAGAAGCACCCAACGTGGTTTTGTCAATTTGAAATAGTGTTTCAATATTGTTGGTTGCCTCACCCAAACTCTACGTTGCTTTTGTTGAATCTTTGGCAGGACTCTTTTAAAGAAAAGGGTGGAGCGGGGGAGCTTTGAGGGGAAAGAGCCTGTGGTTGCATATGCGTGGCTCCATGTACCTTACAGAGTGCCTATTTTCAGATGATGCTCCTCTTATAATGATAATTTAGAGGTGTGAAATGCAAGGGCAAACATGCATTTCAGGCATGCAAGGAACAGTTTGGAGGAATGATATGCAATGGATAAATGGTGCTTGAGGACAGAGTCACTCCAGTCTCCATTCTCAATCACCTCTCCCATTTTTATTTTTAAACAGCATTGGGCCATAGTCATGTTTGCCTAGAAGTGTCATTTGGCTCACAGTGGGTGGTGCATTTTCTGTCTGCAGGCTAAAAAGACATCATGTGGTGCCTTCTGGGCAGAGCCGGATTTAGATGAAGAGAGGCCCTAGGCTACTCCACTTGTGAGGCCAATCCCCGTTCCCCACCCTCACAACTAGAATGAAGTTGTAATGTTATTCTTAAAAAACCTGGCCTTGGCAAAGGCGTGGCCAGGGAAAAGGCCTCTTATATACCTGCTGGAATTAACAAGGCATCTGACCCTCACCTGAGTCTCATAACTCTCCTGACAGGTGATTTGGTCTGCAGCCACAGTCTGGAAATAAAGGATGAGATTGCCCACCAGATACCAGGCACTCTACTATTCAAATTAGGCCCCAGTGTTTTTGTTACAATCCCCTTCTCAATTAAGTAATCAATTTTAATCCAGAACTTAAATTCTCAAAAGTTTATGGCCATGCTGTAGTGTAGTGCTTAAAGGTAAAGGTAAAGGTACCCCTGCCTGTACGGGCCAGTCTTGCCAGACTCTAGGGTTGTGCGCTCATCTCACTCTATAGGCCGGGAGCCAGCACTGTCCACAGACACTTCCGGGTCAGTGTAGTGCTTATGCGACTGTGAATAAAAGGTGGCTGGGCTCATTGCCTTAGGGTTGGGGTGTGTGTGACAAAACTGATTTCCAATAAGTGCCCCCCCCAATTTCCATAACAAGTCCTTGAATCTGTACTCTGAATACTGACACCAGGAACCTAGAAGGTGCAGGGCTTGTAAGCCCAACCCCTGCACAGTCTCATCAGGGCTGACCTTAAGGCAATTGGAGCAACTGGGCCAAATTGGGCCCCACGTGCCACTCCTAAGGGGGCCCCCGCACTGGGGCAATCTCAATGGATTTTATTTATATCTATAAGATTTTGCAGACTTTGGCTGTGAACTGGGGACCTACAAAAAAATAATAATTCAAGTTGCGCCCCTCTGCTTCAAATTGGGCCCCCACTGGCTATCCCTGAGTCTCATAGCTGCTGGACCCGAGTTGCCCTGCCCTTGCATGAAGTATTTTGTTTGCAATTTGGGAGAGGGGAGGTTGCCTGCTGGGGAGCGGGCGGGCTGGCGAGGCCCCCTAGATTCAGAGGCCCTAGGCTTCAGCCTACTTAGCCTATACATAAATCCAGCACTGCTTCTGGGTACTTTGCAATGCTGTAGCACCCCTAAGCAGAGCAATACAACAGCCAGTTTTATACCACTTTAAACTGACTCAGATTTTCTTTCTCTTTGTGGTCTACTGTCTGGAAATGACTTAGCTGTTTGCTTTTAAACATGCAATTTCCCTTTGTCTTGTTTACAAATATATACCTTTAAAAAAAAAAAACTATAAGAAGGAATAGCAAAATTAAACCTGATGAAGAGCATTTTACATTTCTGGAAAATAAGAGGAAACTTGGTTAAAATAGCCAAGATTTTCTTTTAAAGTGCTCTGCTGTGCATGTTTACTTAGAAGTAAGCCCCTCTACAGTCAGTGGAAGTCGCTCTCAGGTTAAGTATGCAAAGGATTGCAGCCTTAAACACTGAAATCCAAAAGATTCTGAAGTAGTTTAATTCAAAATATTCTGTATCGTAACAGCGTTATGTGGAAGATATCTATTCATGGCTGCTAAGATGATGAGGCAGTTTTAACTAATAAGATGTCAAAGCTTAGCAAATACTTCCCTCTCCTTTCTTGTATAGTGCTCTAGACAATTCAACGAAAGTTTCCCTGATGAATTTACTGGAAGTAAAATTGGTTGCAATGTGGTGAAGTGTTAACAGAGCCGGCAAACACAAAATGATGTATTGGCAATAGTTCCCCCACATTTCTTTTGATTATTATTATTATTACATTAGAACACATTCATGTCTTCAAAATTGATGTAGCTGCCAGTTGAAAATTAGATTTAGGTATACAACTATGTTGTTACAAGACTAACTTTAGCCAGATTATATTAAAATCTGGTTGCGTATTTCTTGCTGAAGAGAAACTGGGGAAAGGTGAATGAGCCATTCTGAAAACCCTTGCTTTTTTTTGCCAATAATTTCTTCCTGTGTTATTCAACCCCATCCCTAATTCACTCCCTTATTCACCACGAGCTACCATATTCAGGCACTGCCCATAAAAAATATTTATACCTATGACAGAACTTCTGGAGTTAGAAAAACAGTGATGTAAAGGCTATACAATTTGTTATCACTCCCCAAAGGACACTTGGCACCAGAATTCTCCCATAAATGGAACATGTGTTCCAGGTAACAGTACATCTATCATTTTATAACATGAAATCGTTAACCAAAAAAACCCCCTAAACAAATTAATTTAATTCTGTGTCTTCCACTTTATTCGTAACACATGCTCTGTTAGTGTCCACCAGAATAAACTGGAGAGAAACAGAAAGCATGATGTCATTATGAACTCACTTTCTACCTCTGTCAGAGACTTGGCAACAAAAGCTGTACAACCTGAAATCTCACCTCATGTTCGGCAAGACACACACACACACACACACACACACATTTCTTGATGCCTTGATTCAAAATTTGTGTAGGCTGCTCTGCATCTTGAGATCACTGAGTAGGGAACAATAAACACATATAAAAACACTCCATTTGCAATAAAAATGAATTATGCAGAGTAGCCAAAAATTACAAGCCAACATGAAAAATTATTGAAAGCATTGGCATAAATAGCCATTTTAAAAAGTTTAATCTATATGAAAACAAAGCTGGCACAAAACAAATGTGAGAGAGGAGTTCTGAGGCACCACTACAGAGAAGGCCCTCTCTTTCATCACAACAGTGTATATAACACAGGGAGTCAGCAAACTTTTTCAGCAGGGGGCCAGTCCACTGTCCCTCAGACCTTGTGGGGGGCTAGACTATTTTTTTGGGGGGGGGAATGAACGAATTCCTATGCCCCACAAATAACCCAGAGATGCATTTTAAATAAAAGGACACATTCTACTCATGTAAAAACCCAGATTCCCAGACTGTCTGCAGGCCGGATTTAGAAGGCAATTGGGCCGGATCCGGGCCCCAGGCTTTAGTTTGCCTACCCATGATATAACCCCTTGTAGTGGGATTATACCTTGGTTTTCAAACGTCTCCATTGCCGAACATTTCGTTTTTCGAACGCTGTAAACCCAGAAGTAAATGCTTCGGTTTTCAAATCCGCCTCGGAAGTCGAACATGAAACGTGGCTTCTGTATTGATTTCCGTTTAGAGTTTTCTGTTTTGAGGCTTCCGTAGTTTTCAGTTTTTGAACGTTTTGGAACTCGAACCGTCTTCCGAAACAGATTACGTTTGAAAACCGTGGTATCACTGTATAGGGAATTGTGCTCCCTATAACATCCAGAAAGAGCTCTATAAAGAAAGGTGCCCGTTTTATGAGTTAGTTCCCATGTCATTAAAGGGTTTATAAATAATTAACAATACCTTGAATTTGGACCAGGAATGTGGTGGCAGTAGTGCAATTCATTAAGAACCAGAGGAATGGCTCTGGCTAACTGCCTCCACCCCCAATAGCCAAACAGCCACATTATGCACCAGCCAAAGTTTTTGCATTGTCATTAGAGACCTTGAGTAATATGGTGCCCTGAGCGAGGACAGAATTTGGCACTGTTATGTACTGAAGTTTTCACCCTGGGCCAGCAGGGGGATACTGTAGATAGTTATGCAAATGAAGGATCGAAAGTGACGTTCAGTGATTGGATAGTTTGTATGCAAATGAAGGATCAAAAGTGACATTCAGTGATTGGATAGTTTTAGAAAGTTGCTACAGTAACATTGTACTGGAGCTCTATATAAGCAGGTTGACTGAGCTCTTCAGTTCAGTTCTGTTCTGGCCTCTGAATAAACAAGAGCTGTTTGAAGAATCGCTGTGTCATCTGATATGTCCACCCACAACTTAACAGGCACCTTAAATAATTCTTTGGTATCCTGCCCTCTCTCGCCCTCCGTTCCTTCCATGCTCTCATGTGCACTACATCATAGTTGCGGCAACTCAATCACTCGTCTGACCGGGGCCTAGCTTGAGTAGGTACCCATATACAGTGGTACCTTGGGTTAAGTAGGGTACTTAATTTGTTCCACAAGTCCGTACTTAACATGAAACTGTTCTTAACCTGGAGCACCACTTTAGCTAATGGGGCCTCCTGCTGCTACCACGCCGCTGGAGCACGATTTCTGTTCTCATCCTGAAGCAAAGTTCTTAACCTGAAGCACTATTTCTGGGTTAGCAGAGTCTGTAACCCGAAGCGTATGTAACCTGAAGCATATGTAACCCGAGGTACCACTGTAAATATAGGTATCATCATCATTTTGTACCCCTTAGGCTCAGTGCCCTATCTGGCACTGTTGGCTACCTCATTGCTCAGCCCTAACTGTAAAACATTTATGAAAAGGATTAAAAGCACAGATCCTAATACCAATCCTTTCTACATCCCTCCATTGTGATAACTCTCCATTTAGCCCTGCTCTCTGTTTCCTGTTTCTTAATCAGTTCCTGATCCATGAGAGAACCTCTTCATTCCCTAGTATCTGAGATCCACAAAACGCTGGAGATGGAACCTAGGCCCTTATACAGAAAAGCATGTGCTCTACAGTTCAGCTGTGGGTCAAAGTACTGCCTCTGCCTGAACCAGCTGAGGTACAACACTTCAAACTTCAGTTCTAGGTTTGAATCACCAAGCCATGGAGATAAGTAACTATACAACCTTTAGAAGACATTTAGAGGCAGCCCTGTATAGGGATGTTTTTTAATGTTCAGTGTTTTGTTATGTTTTTACATATGTTGGAAGCCACTCAGAGTGACTGGGGCAACAGCAGCAGCAGCAGCAGCAATAATAATAATAATAATAATAATAATAATAATAATAATAATAATACTACTTTATTAATTATACTCCACCCATCTGGCTGGGTTTCCTCAGCCACTCTGCGTGGTTTCCAACAAAATATTAAAAATACAATAAACATTAAACATCAGACATTAAAAACTTCCCTAAACCAGGGCTGCCTTCAGACAGATGTCTTCTAAAATGTCAGATGAGTAGGGTATAAATAATACGACAACAATGACGACGATGCAATAGGATATCCCTATTTTCGTCAGAAAAATGTTGAAGGGTGTGGAATTCAGTGGCATGCTTTTCTGATGGTTCCATGTCAGACATTTCAGCTTGCCAGAGCGCATGTCTCCCCTCTACTGCTTCTTCACTGGGGTTCTCCTGACTACTCTCATCCAATTTGGGGGTGGGGGGAGAGAGGCACATGGAGAGAGAATGGGGAAAGCCCTGTTGGACAAGCAGAATTGCTTCCACAGATGGGTCTGTAGTGTGAGATTAGTATATACCCAATTTAGAACATGACTTTTCAGCAACCTGCTGATAATTCTGGGACTTCCTTCCCTGGAGAAATGATAAAGCAGTTGAATAACTCTAGTATGGACTAAGACATTTGTCAGGGAGTGTTAAGTTGGCTGCTATTTTTAGGCTGCTAATTTATACTAACTACTTCTTTCTATTTGTGTTGTAATAAGGTTTATTAAATTCCCACAAAACACTAGGTGCAGAAATGCAGTACTGAAATTCTGTGCTTTTCGATCACAGGCTTTGTTTCTCACACATTATGTTATTGTTCCTGAAGGTTGCAAGAAATGAACAGACATGTATTGAAAAAGCAAATTAAAAAGCCAAGAACGCTCTTCTTATAACGATGTGCATTTATATGTGTGTAGTAAGTGCGGTCTCTTTGCTTTCTTCCTCTGTGTCTCTCATGTTTTCAATTAAATTTCTCAAGGTGTTAATGTTACTGTTGATTATTTTCATTCCGAGAATGTATGTGAGGCTGTGCTTAACATGAAGTGCATTCAGAAGTAAATTCTTGCATTTGACCTTCATAATATAATTACATTTGTATAGCCAGAATTAATAAGCCAATTATTTTTGACAAGATAACAGGCACATAACATTGTTTGCTTTACTTTGCTGTTTTGTATTGCTAGAAAATGAGAAGCCTCCTCCCATGCTAGTTTTAGATTTGATTAGCTTTTACATCTATAATCTGTTCCTGTGAAATAAGCAACAATCTGGGATATTTCTCTACGACTTGCACACATTAAGGCCAGTTTCTTGAGAGTAAGTCCCACTGAACTCGTTTGGACTTACTTAATATTTCCTGTCCTTTGATCCCCTGGCAGTCCTGTTGGATATTATAGACAAGGAAGCAATGCTTTGAACTAGAAGGGAGATAATTACCTTCCTTCTAATAGCAGTGAGGTTCCTATTGTTGCAAAATGGGAGGAGATCCCTGTACTATCAAAGAAAGCCATGAAAAGAAATATTAACTATGGAAAAGATCTCACATCAGTGGAAGACCACCGATTAATCCAGATTTAATAATCATTTTATAGATTGAAAATGGCAATTGACTCATCTAACAAAAGAACACATGGATTCTCTTTAACAATACTTTATTTATACATATATACGTGCAATTTATATACTACTAAACATTTTTTTAAAAAACACCAAAGGGAGAAATCGTAACCCCCCTTCAGCCCCTCCCTCCAGAGCGTGCAGCCATTGCCACAATCCAGCCATGCAAAGCAAAGAGGGCGGAAGGTGCAGAATTGTGGGAGGGGGAAGAGAGAGAGAAATCACTGTGCCAGTGAGACCAGTTCAGAAAATCCCATTTCAGGGTTTTCCACTGGTGGCACCTGCCTGCCCACACATTCAGCAGGCAGAAGGGTAAGCTCTGCACCAGCAGAGCGATGCTGGCATGGTATTGTTAAAAAAGTCAGGTGCCTGCCCCCCTCTCTGCCGAGGGGCGGCAAAACGCCACGGGGTCCCAGGCACCCACACCGGGTCTGTGTCTCTTTGGAGAAAGGAAGACACATCAGAGACTGCTGTGCTTTAAGAAATATGGTTTATTTGCCCATTTACACCTTCAGTCTGCATAGGTAAAGGTAAAGGACCCCTGAACGGTTAAGTCCAGTTCAAGGCGACTATGGGGTTGCGGCGCTCATCTCGCTTTCAGTCCAAGGGAGCTGGTGTTTGTCCAGAGACTCTGTGTGTCCCATCACACAGAGGGGAGATAAAGGGAAAAGAGTAACACAAAACAGGGCATAACTCTAAGGGGGAGGGGAGAGATAAGTGATAAAGCTACCATATTTTTCGCTCTATAAGACGCACCAGACCACAAGACGCACCTAGTTTTTGGAGGAGGAAAACAAGAAAAAAAATATTCTGAATCTCAGAAGCCAGAACAGCAAGAGGGATCGCTGCGCAGTGAAAGCAGCAATCCCTCTTGCTGTTCTGGCTTCTGGGCTAGCTGCGCAGCCTGCATTCGCTCCATAAGACGCACACACATTTCCCCTTACTTTTTAGGAGGGGAAAAGTGAGTCTTATAGAGCAAAAAATACGGCACCATTGCAAACGCAAGGTCAGAAAACACCCCAAACACCATAAATTAAAGATAGGACAGAACATGTCAACATCTGAAAAAATATGCCCTGTTTTGATTACTTAAGCTCAGTTTTGCAAACATTCCCTGACAATTTTAACCACGCCTGTGTCGAGCAGCAATAACCTAACATAAATATCAGCATTTTGTGCCAACCTATGTGCAGCCATCCTGCATTTAATTTGCTCCACGGGCTGGAAAATGAAAGTCACATTGTGTATCGTGTGCTAAACTCATACATTATTAAACTGCCAGATCCTAACTCTTTGGATGGCAGCAACTTGTCAAGCTGTGGACGTCCACACAGGCGGTTTATGTATGGGTTGCATATTCCTTTCTCTCCCTGCCCCACTCAGATGCAACCGATCCTGCCTGTCAGCAAAATATCCTAGCAGTAAACAACTTCAGGCAAAACTTCTTATCCCCCAAATTGCATTCAGATTCCCTGTCTCTTGGAGTTAAAGGGGAGAAATGTTCAGGGTTTGCAATTGATTCCATTAGCCCCTCAGGTGTATGGCCTAGCAGCTGGCAGTATCAGGAAACCTAACATGTTTAATTCAGTATTAGGATTACTGTATCTCAGACGTAAAGTGGGGAAAGTATCTGCCATATATTGTAACAGAATGAGAGGCATGAGAAGTGAGGGAAGGAATGCATATTATTTTTGCTGAATCACTAAAGATTTTCTTGCTGGGGGTGTACAAAGCATACGCTCCAAGTATCCCTGTTTTCCAGCGACAGTCCTAGATTTACAGAAGCTGTCCTGGTTTCTGATTTAATCCCAGAATGTCCCAAGTTTCCCTTGGGATGTCCCTATTTTCATCGAAGAAATGTTGGAGGGTATGGTAGGACATCCTTATTTTGATCTGAGAAATGTTGGAGGGTATAGAATAGGATGCCCCAGGGCCTTTTTTCAACTGGAACTCACCAGAATTCAGTTCTGGCACCTCTCAGGTGGGTGCCATTGCCATTCTAAGAGAACAAGGGAAGCGTTCACGGTGAGTTCCAGCACCTCTTATTCTAGAAAAATACCACTCAAGATACCAGTTTTCACTGGAGAAATGTTGGAGGGTATGCATAAAGTCAATACAGTGGTACCTCAGGTTACATACGCTTCAGGTTACATACGCTTCAGGTTACAGACTCCGCTAACCCAGAAATAGTGCTTCAGGTTAAGAACTTTGCTTCAGGATGAGAACAGAAATCGGGCTCCGGCGGTGCGGCAGCAGCAGGAGGCCCCATTAGCTAAAGTGGTGCTTCAGGTTAAGAACAGCTTCAGGTTAAGAACAGACCTCCGGAACGAATTAAGTACTTAACCCGAGGTACCACTGTACTTCACGGAGACCGTCTCTAACACCATGAGCACTGTGCGAGAAGAAAACCATTACTGAGTGTCAGAGAATAGTCTGAAGATGAGAACTGGGGAATGCATTCTATGGCCAACCAGCTTCTCAAAGTTGGGGAGCTGGAGGGGGAAGAGTCCCCCCGCTTGTCCATAGCTTGTTAACCACCAGCTTTAAATGAACTGCAATAATAATAATAATAATAATAATAATAATAATAATAATAATAATTTATTTATACCCGCCCATCTGGCTGGGTTTCCCCAGCCACTCTGGATGGCTTCCGACAGAATATTAAAAACAATACAGCATCAGACATTAAAAACTTTCCTAAACAGGGCTGCCTCCAGTTGTCTTTTAAAAGTAAAATAGTTGTTTATTGCCTTGACATCTGCTGGGAGGGCGTTCCACAGAGCGGGCGCCACCACCGAGAAGGCCCTCTGCCTGGTTCCCTGTAATCTCACTTCTCACAGCGAGGGAACCGCCAGAAGGCCCTCGGTGCTGGTCCTTAGTGTCCAGGCTGGATGATGGGGTTGGAGACGCTCCTTCAGGTATACAGGACCAAAACCCACTCTAAGGCAGGGATATGATGCAGCCCTGATACAGCACTACACATGGTGTAATTACAATAATCTCATACTGAGACGTTAGCGATGGCATAAAGGGCATAGAGACAGAGGGCACATAGATGCCACCCCCCAATATCCCCAATATCACTGGTGAGCCAGGACGTCTGAAGGGGGCCACTAACTACGTTCAGCTGAACGTGCATAGAAGTTTCCTCCAGACTGGAAAGTCCGATTTCAAGAGTTAGGTTTCAAGAGTCCTATCAGCTCACTTGAACTGCAGCTGCAGCCTTCTTAACATCCATTGTGCCATTTCTCTTTCATCCAGCTCCTTTGACAGCCTTGCAAATATTTCCCAGAGACCAAAACTGATTGTCTCAATCAGATTTCCTTACACTTGATGACTCAGATGCTTGGAGGGCACTTCAGAATACCAACTTCAATTGGCTTGGTTGCCATATGTGAAACTAGCGTATCTCTGAATCAAGCCTTCATCATTATACAATTAGGTAGGTTACAATCAGTTCTGCTGATCTCTGCTCCGTTTGCAGAGCCGTTTGCATGACCCAACATGTCCGAAATACCTCGCCGTAGTGAAAGAGAGAAGAGGCTTTGTCATCCAGCATCCATATGTTAGCTGTAATAAGTACTTTGCAACTGCAACCACCTTACATGACCCTTTTTGTTTGCAATATGAATTCTATTTGGATTTTCCATCTCTTGAAAACAACACATAAATACAAATATTCAGTAGTGGTCAGTAGGGCAGGGGACGCTGGTCGGAGTTGCTCACCTGACTTGAACATACCCTCCAACATTCCTCAGATGAAAACAGGGACATTTCATAACCCCCACCTCCATTTTTGTTGCCCCCCCCTGAGCATTTCTACCACCACTACATCAATGGTACATGGAAAATACACCCTCTGGAACACCTACTTCCGGTTTTGCAGCATTCGGGTTCCAAGTTGCTCATGAACTAACCTGTTCGAAAAATGAGGTACTACTGTATTTACTTAAAAATATACCCCACATTTCTGAAATAAACTCATAATAACATATGTAGAACAATAAGTCATTCAAGTTACAAAAAAAGGAGTTCAAGTAATGAAAGAACTTGGGAATCTGCCTTATTCTGAATCAAAACATTGGCCCGTCTATTCAGTATTGTCAACATTGTGGCTCTCTAGGTTTCAGTGGGGGCGGGATGTAATATTTGATGTATATGAAACCAGCCTATGCTCATCCTATGGGTTACAAGCTGAAGTTGTTCCTGGCAGAGGTGGAACTTGGGGGGGCTGGGGGCTGGGGGAGAGCCGTCACCCAAGGCGAAGTTTGGGGGACGATGTATTCCTCATGACGCCCTGCTGCATTGTGAGCTGTTGTGTCCTTCTACCACTATCCTCCAGCTGGAGGGCACCTTGAGAAGGACGCAACAGCTGACGGCACCCTGCAAGCTCTACACCATTTTTGTGAGTCTTGCAAAATGGCCCTGGGTTCGCATGGTGCCATGAGTCCACCCCTCAAACCAGGGCGCCATCAGTTGTGTTTGGTGGTCAGGCTCCCTACTGTGTAGCTGGGCAGGTGGCAGAGCCCAGCTCCACTTAGCTCCAATGGGTGGGGGGTGCTCCAGTGGTGCCCCTGCCACTGTGGCATGCCGTGTGCATCCTGGCAGCAGCAGGGAATGTTCTGCCACTGGTTCCTGGGTTGGACTGTTAGAATTCCTGCTCCATGACTGCAGTCATGGGATTGTTGTCTTTCACATGACGGTATATGTTTTGACTCCACAGAGCGGGAAGTGGCGGAAACAGGATGTTTGTGTTACTGTGTTCCATGAAGTGGGACTGTTGTCCTTTGTTCTTCTCCTCTTTGCTGTCTGATGCTAGAGAGAGAGGGAGCCATGTTGCAGTGCTCTGTGTGTAAGGTAAAGGTAAAGGTAAAGGGACCCCTGACCATTAGGTCCAGTCGTAGCCGACTCTGGGGTTGTGGCGCTCATCTCACTTTATTGGCCGAGGGAGCCGGCGTACAGCTTCCGGGTCACGTGTCCAGCATGACTAAGCCACTTCTGGCGAACCAGAGCAGTGCACGGAAATGCCGTTTACCTTCCCGCCGGAGCGGTACCTATTTATCTACTTGCATTTTGACGTGCTTTCGAACTGCTAGGTTGGCAGGAGCAGGGACCGAGCAACGGGAGCTCACCCCATCGCGGGGATTCGAACCGCCAACCTTCTGATTGGCAAGTCCTAGGCTCTGTGGTTTAACCCACAGCGCCACCTGTGTCCCTATGGCTCTGTGTGTGTTTATATGTAAATAAAGTAGATTAGCCAAAATGCTGAGTTGCTGAGGTCTGTCATGTAAGCTGCGAAGACTCTGCGGATCCCTAAGTGTGCCGATGTCTGTTGGCATCGGTTGCTGTGATGTTCGGGCTGAAGGAAGCTTTTGAAGCTCCCGGACAATCTACCAAGAGGGAGGGAACATGCCAGTCAGGCATGTGTCTCTGCCAGGGTCCTACTCAAGAGTAGGCTGAGCTTCCTAATATTCTGCCTGTGAGCATGCACATCCTTCTGGGGTGCTTACAATTAACACAAAGGTGCGGTAATAAAATGACAATATAAATTCTGGTATAACAATTAATCAGGACCCTCCTTAGTGGCAGAAAGCCCTGGGGTTGGGAAGCCCAGCTGAAATTGATTCTGATAGGGTTTCATGCCTGCCTACTTGTCTTTCCTGGAATCCTTTTCACAAGGATGGTGGTTTACGGCCTTGAGAAAAGTAGTTTGTTCCTAGCCTGCCCCCTTTGCCTGGAGAGTATCTGATGAGTGTCTCTTCACCGTGAATGCAAGGCTCCATTTTGCAGCAGTACTTTTTATTTGAAGGAGTCGCCGTCTTCTGAAAACCCTCTTCATCCAGCAGCCATTCCATGTGACTGATCATTTCTGTTGAACAAGAACATAAGGGAAGCCACAAAGCCTCTGAAAGAATGGAAAGGAATTTATTCACGATATTCACCCTCTGGCAGGAAGAAAAAAATTCAACCCTCCCAACAGCCAAATGCAAAATGACCTCATTAGACCTGGAGGGCAGACTCTTTCAATCTTTCAAGGATTGCCTATATGCAAAGTGATGGCAGGAACCCTGAGTAAGTCACCTTTGTGTGGTCTGGCGAGCCCGTTCCTATTCTTGTGGGCAGGACTGGGAGTAAGTATGGGCTGCGTTGCTGAGTTTGACACATGGGGCAAAATATTGACCACATCTGCCAGAAAATAGCATAAGATTTTGGCTTGGAGGAAAAGCAACAGCACAAGCTGAATGAGAAAATGTATTAGTCCTGTTTGATAAATTCTAGTGCAAGCTAGCAGGGAGTCAGTAGAGCATAAGACTCTTAATCTCAGGATTTGGGGTTCAAGCCCCACAGTGAGCAAAACGATTCCTTATGCGGTCTCTTCCAACTCTACAGTTCAATGATACTGTGACTCACAATGTGACAATGAAATGGGATATGTGTAACATTACAGTATGAGAAACGTGCTGCGTTGTTAAAATTATGAAGGCTGTAGCATCAATGTGATACTACATGACCATTGTGGCATTTGGCTGGCAGACACCTCAACCTTCTCACCCAACCCAGTGTCATGTTATGGGTGAAAGTTGCCAATGCTCTGCACATTCCATATCACACACACACACACACACGCCGGTGACTGCCAAATTAGGCCCAGAGAATGGTGGGCCATTCACGGGCCAGATTAGGGCTCTGAACTAATGGTTAGTCACATGGGCATAGCCAGGATTTTTGTTACGGGGGCAGGACTTTTGTTGTGAATGTTTTGTGTGAGTGCCTGGAGGTGGAGTGAGGATGGATGGCAGACTAACAGATTGAGATTGAATCCTGACAAAGCAGAAGTACTGTTTTTGGGAAACAGGGGGCGGGCAGGTGTGGAGGACTCCCTGGTCCTGAATGGGATAACTGTGCCCCTGAAGAACCAGGTGTGCAGCCTGGGAGTCATTTTGGACTCACAGCTGTCCATGGAGGTGCAGGTTAATTCTGTGTACAGGGCAGCTGTCTACCAGCTCCATCTGGTACACAGGCTGAGACCCTACCTGCCCACAGACTGTCTCGCCAGAGTGGTGCATGCTCTTGTTATCTCCCGCTTGGACTACTGCAATGCTCTCTATGTGGGGCTACCCTTGAAGCTGACCTGGAAACTACAACTAATCCAGAATGCAGCAGCTAGACTGGTAACTGTGAGTAGCCGCCGAGACTATATAACACCAATCCTGAAGGACCTGCAGTGGCTCCCAGTACGTTTCCGAGCACAATTCAAAGTGTTGGTGTTGACCTTTAAAGCCCTAAACGGCCTCGGCCCAGTATATCTGAAGGAGCGTCTCCACCCCCATCATTCAGCCCGGGGACTGAGGTCCAGCTCCGAGGGCCTTCTGGCGGTTCCCTCACTGCGAGAAGTGAGGTTACAGGGAACCAGGCAGAGGGCCTTCTCGGTAGCGGTGCCCGCCCTGTGGAACTCCCTCCCATCAGATGTCAAGGGAATACACAACTTAGAAGGCATCTGAAGGGAGTTTTGTTTAGGGAAGTTTTTAATGTTTGATGTTTTATCGCTTTACTATTAATAATAATAATATTCTGTTGGGAGCTGCCCTGCTGCCGCCCCCCGACCTCGCCCATGGTTTGTCATTCCTGCTATAGCCAAGTGCACTCTAGTCACCCATAAAAATAGGATTTGAACGTGGGCTTGTGCAAAGTCTTGCACAAAATCCTGGAAAAATAAAACACCTCTGGATCAGGTGTCAGTTTCATCATGTAGTGTGCTTGGCCACTGGGTCAGAAACAGCTCTTCTCTCCCCAGCAAAGGCTAACAGCTAGTGGAAAGGCACCTTTGAATCTAACCCACAATCACTTTTATTTTTATGCAAAGATTTGACTGATGCTTATTTGTCTTTGCAGATACTTTCAGATGCCTTATCAGAGCTCTCAGATGCCTTATCAGAGAAACCCAAGAATATCTTTAATTCCAAAGAAAAGCCTTTCCGTGCCCCCCAAAAAACCCTTTGTTCAAAACTAATCAGATGGGGGGGGTTGCTTTGTGAAGAAAAGTAAAATACTTTGTCAAGTTCTCTGTAGAAATCCTTTTAGCTATCATCAGGGTAGGGGGAAATGTTTAGGCAGGCAATGCTGATTTTTCATATATGGGCAAAATTTTACTGTGTCAAATTATATCCTTCCAAAAGCCTTTACAGCTGCCTTAAAAATCCATTTTGTGCAAAACAATGATCATGCATCAGCTCAGAGTGATTGCATGGTAGTTACTTAGCCTGGCAAATGGCAGGAAAATGTCAGCTGAAATGAAAGACACACAGCCCTGGGCTTATCAGAGAACGTGCGGATGATTCATGTAGCATCATAAATAAATAACACAGGCTGTGTTAAGGCAGGCTTAACAGCCGCTGTTCTCATACCACCGCCAGTTCATTCCAAAGCAGCTTTATTTGGTGACAGTGACATGCGGAAAGATAAGGTATTCTGTTGTTAACACTCATATTTCAAGGTCACCAAATGTTGAATCTCTTAAGTGAGCAGGGGGAAAAACAACAACAACCATCTGATAGCACCTACATTAATGGATCATCCAAATACTGATAGCTGCAAAGCAATGGACTCCGAGCTTGAAAAACGGGATGGCTACTTTTGCTAAATAGAACCATAGGTAGCTTATGCATGTGAATAAACAGGAACAACACCAGAAAAAGAAGAAGCCATGGTTTATAATCAGCAAGTAATGCCACGCGGGGTTAACAAGGACATTTTTGACACATGGTGTTTGTTCATTAAAAAACACACACGCCATTCTTCAATATAAAAAATAATGGGAGGAATTCAACACTACATGAAGGCAATCATTCTGCCAGGGCAAACACTTCAGCTGACAAGTCAGAGCGATCCCCCTTTCCTGAAGACCCAGGGCCAATTTTGGGGCGTTTGCTGATGAATCCCACTCCATGCATAATCAAAAGAAAACAGGATGATTGCAAAATTTTAAGCAGCATAAAATAATGGTTAGAACTGGCAGCAATGAAATCAGCACAGTTTTAATGATTAAAAAGCCTGGGAAAATTAAAATTAAAAGTTAGGTACCAGGAAAGATTTTCTGGGGAAAATAATTCCACATATGGGGTGCCACATCTGAGAAGTCTTTCTCCCCAGTTGCCCCTAACCTCACTCCTGATTTTGGGAACACCCAGAGGAGAGTCTTGGCTGATCTCTCTACATGGGCAGACTGCCTTTCAGCTAACTTAGTCACTAGCCATGACAGATTGTGGGGTTGGGGCAGAATACCTTTCCTGGCATATCCCCTAACTGTGGGATTCTCCCCTACCCACCCCGCCCCGCCCCCCTGCAAGAATTACAACAGCACTGCAAAATTCAGGATCCAGTTGTCTGAATATATACATTAAAATTAAAACCATAGCCACTTTTACACACATCAGCTTATGCCTTGTGCGTCACTGCTTTCAATTTTCTGTACCTGATAATGTTCCACCTTTGCAGACCTACAAGGAACCCAAGTGAAATAATGTATAAAAACATCTCCAACTTATGCTGGAGGTGTAAAGATAAAGATGGTACTTTTTACCACATGTGGTGGACATGCAAAATAGTAAAAGACTTCTGGGAAATGATATACAAGGAATTGAAAAAAATGTTTAAGATAACTTTTATCCCCAAAAAAACAAACAAACAAAAAACCCCAGAAGCCTTTTTACTAGGATTGACAGGAGATGAAATACCAAAAGAATTAAAATGACTATTTATGTACGCAACCACAGCCGCAAGAATGCTACTTGCCCAGAAGTGGAAAGAAGAAGTGCCGACCAGTGAAGAGTAGATAACCAAGAAGATGGACGATTCTGAAATGGCAAGGATGACCGTGAGGATCAGGCACCAAGATGACAAGAAATTCAATCAAGAGTGGAAAAAAAGTTTAGAGAATATCTTAAAGACCACTGTGTATACCTAAAAATGTTAGCAGGATTATTGAAACATGTATAATGTAATATTAGTTGAAGGGGGAAATGATAAAATGAATTAGAAACATGTATTTAGATGCAAATAAATAAGGGGAAATTTGGAAATCAGGGGGTGGAGGTGGGGGGAAGTCCAAGGGATTCGAGCAATCCCAGGAGTGCAAAATTTGAAAATGATGTTAATGTACCAAAATTCTGTTTAAAAAATGAAATTATATCTATCTATATCTATCTATCTATCATCTATCTATCTATCTATCTATCTATCTATCTATCTATCATCTATCTATCATCCATCTATCTATATCATATCTATCTATCTATCATCTATCTATCTATCTATCTATCTATCTATCATCTATCTATCTATCTATCTATCATCTATCCCAGGTGATGATTAAGAAGTATTTCTCTTCAATCTCACTCCGGATTCCAGTCAGCTGCTTATAGCAGTGCAGGATATTGGGAAATTGTTCTCTTCTGGTGATTTACTAAATGTGAGATGCATTAACCTTAGAAGGAAGGAGCAGGGGAGACGTAGTGAACAGCTTGGAATGAATGCGAGAGATCACCCTGCAAACCCACAGAATGAATAAAACCGTCTTGGGCACAAAGCAAACAGTCATATAAATAGAAACATCTTATCTTGTTACCAAGTGCCCCCTATAATATCACAAACAGTTAGCTAACGTAGTCAGCGTTTCTGTATAACCATTACATAATTTCCATCTGGTCTTTTCTTCGTTTGGTACAAGCTAAAGTGTTTCTGGAATATTGATCTGACTGGCGGCCTGAGGAAGAGGCATCAGAGTGGAACCTAACTGTCTCTTCCTGGCTGCAGATACTTGAGATAGCGTCTGCAATGTTGTTACATTACATTCTCCCCGGCTGAAATATTGCCGGCACAGTGGGAAGGAAGAGACCTTGGGACTTAAGACAATTTGCCTACATTTAGTTCTATTAATATCATTAAATGGGAAAATCAGTGACACGGCGGCTAAAAGCTAGAGATGAACTAACCACCACTTTATCTTCTGTTGCCAAGGACTACATGATGAACTCGGCTGTGACCTAAATTTATTACAGAACAGCACTCACTGCTCCACCAAGCACTCTGCTGCAATTACAACACATTAAGCAAAGAAGGAAATCTCAAGGGGAAATGTCTGTTCTTTTAATCAAGTCGTAGAAAAACCTCCAAGTGGACTAATAATAATAATAACCATCATCATCATCACCATCCCAGTATATCTCCAGTCAGTCTGCAATGTCATAACCAGCAGGTCATGATGACAGAGTTTGCCCACTCTCAGGTAATCTTTGATTCTGTCTGTTCCAAGCTACATTATTATCTCCTCCCTTTCTGACTTCATTAAGAGCTCTGGGGAATTTTCTATATGATCATCAATAATTTTGGCTTCATATGCAATGTTTTTCACAAATGCTAGGCTTGGTGGATGGGGAGAAATTTCAGTTGTTTTGCATGCCCGTGGAAGCCTAATTCTCAGTGGAAGCACTTTTGTACTGGAAAGGAAAATATGATCACCTAACCAATTCCCAGTATCTGGAATAATCTGACCAAAGTTTAAACCATTATTTGATGCCTGCCTTCTGACTGAGCATAGCTTCTCCCATAATTCTGTGGGATAAACTCTTGAAATTCGAGAAACTAACTGCCAATTGTGTCACAGATAACTCAGTCCCTCCCCCAAACATGGAGCTTTTCCCTCCTAAAATAAATCCTAGCTAAGCCTATGCATATATCCAAATCTCAAATGACCTTCTTCCAAAGATATCAAACCCTGGGTGCATGCTGGACCCTGAAACACCTCAAAACTCAGAAGTGAGGTGTGCACATGCAACTATGCACATTGCAGAAGGATTACATTGGCTCCCAGTACATTTCCAAGCACAATTCAAAGTGTTGGTGCTGACCTTTAAAGCCCTAAACGGCCTTGGTCCAGTATACCTGAAGGAGCGTCTCCACCCCCATCATTTTGCCCGGACGCTGAGGTCCAGCTCCGAGGACCTTCTGGCGGTTCCCTCACTGCAAGAAGCTAAGCTACAGGGAACCAGGCAGAGGGCCTTCTCGGTAGTGGCGCCCGCCCTGTGGAACACTACCTGACATTCATAAAACATCTGAAGGCAGCCTTGGGAAGTTTTTCAGGGAACTTTTTAATGTGTGACATTTTGATGTATTTTTAATCTTTGTTGGAAGCCGCCCAGAGTGGCTGAGGAAACCCAGCCAGATGGGCAGGGGTACAAATAAATTATTATTATTATTATTATTATTATTATTATTATTATTATTATTATTATTATTACAAGCTACCTTCATTAAGAGCATCTCTATAAGCAGGATAAATTCAGCAAGTGAACTCTTTCCTCCTCTCCACACCCCAAAGTAGATTCCTTGTTAGGTCATGAGAATAGAAGACTTGGCAGTTGGCATTAGGCAAGGATGTAATCATATGAAAAGGCAAATACAGTGGTACCTCGGGTTACATACACTTCAGGTTACATACGCTTCAGGTTACATACGCTTCAGGTTACAGACTCTGCTAACCCAGAAATAGTACCTCGGGTTAAGAACTTTGCTTCAGGATGAGAATGGAAATCGTGCAGCGGTGGCACAGCAGCAGAGGGAGGCCCCATTAGCTAAAGTGGTACCTCAGGTTAAGAACAGTTTCAGGTTAAGAACGGACCTCCGGAACAAATTAAGTACTTAACCCGAGGTACCACTGTAGTGCCTCCAAAGAATCAGGTGTCTCGCCTCCACAAAATATCCACCAAGGGCAATTTTAATTAAGCATCAGGACAAGAGATGGGTTGGCAGGAAGGAATCCAGCCTCTGGCCTGGCTAAGCTATGTAGTGGGAACTGCAGCATAAAGCTCCCAGGTGAGGAAGATAGGAACACATTAAGTCTGTCGGATAAAAAGGAACCCAAGGAAAAGGAGTTTGGTGCCTTGGGAGCAACAATTCAAGGAGAGTTGCTGTTATATTGGCAAGGTCCAGTATATTAAAGGAAAAGAGGAAGCAGCCGGCTTGTGGGATGTGTATACCGACTGATCATTTAGTGTAGGCATGTCCAAAGTCCATCTCAGGGGCCTAATCCAGCCCATAAAATCCTTAAAAAGCCTCAACAACTTCAAAAGCTCAACAACCTCAATCCTAAAAAAAGCCCAACAATTTTGGAATAAAATCCTTTAAAAAAAAATGCTCAACAAGTTCAATCCCCAAAAAAGGTTAACAACTATGGCCCTCTTTGAAAAAAAGTTTGGACACCACAGATTTAGTGCCTGTTTTCCCAACTTGGAGGGAAAGCACAAAAGCCAAGAAGGTGGAATCTCATGTTGTCTGCCCCAACACCAGAGGGCTCTAATTCAAGGACAGAAAGCCTTTGAGGTGTGTGGGACTTCTCCTTTTAATAAGTACTGGATGGAGCCGTGTTCATGGGATTGTTAGTCAAACGATTTATCTTCTTGCATTTATATCCTGCCTTTCTTCCGCCATGGAAGTGTATGTGTGGTTCTACTGCTGTAACTCCATCCCTGTGAGTCTTCGATGGGATGCTGCCATGGTCATATCTCTAGGTTGCTACGGAAAGCACAGCCTACTCAGGAAATACTTCTTCGCTTTTACATTCTATGTGCATGTTCACATGTGGCAGTAACAAATGCTCCTTTATTGACTCCGCAGGATGTATGACTTGGGTTAACCCATTAGGACAAGGTAGCCCTGCTTCTTGTGATATGCCTTTTTCCCAAAAAGACCTCTTATTTTCCATTTTCCGTTTTTTTGTATCTTGGTCTCTTGAGTCATTTAGTGTGCAGTTGGCAGAGGGAGAATAGTTAAACAGTCCTAATCTTCTTAATACTGTTTTCTTCCTCTGCAGAGAATTTCACTCGGGAATCAAAACATCAGAGGAAAGCTACGAGTAGATAACTGTCCTCTCCCACATGATGATTAGTATGACAGCAGCTTGGCAAATCCAAATGTTTCAGAGATTTTAACAGGATTTATTGATAGTTATGGGAACAGATGACTATTCCATGTGTGCAGTGATGGGTGAAGAAGGACTCTATTTTCTACCAATTTCAGCTACGTGTTCCTGTTTGAGCTGCAATCACCTCTTCTTCTTTTACGGTAGTATATAAGAATCCAGATCTTTCAGGAAAGCTGAGCTTGCTTTCCCCCCACCCACTACGTTCTTCATCTCAGGATGATTGCAACAACCACAATTTCATTGCTTGATGGGAACCGTTTGGCAGCAAGGAAACCCCCTTACTATTATTATCTAACATGCTTTCATGATTATTTGTGTGAGGACTAAGCGCTATAAAGGAGATAGACATAAGCAAGGATCTACAGTACATCAGCCGATGGGGGTGAGGGGGTGGGAAATAAAAGCCCTGTTATTTCAAGGGGAAGGACACACAAGGATTTATTTAGCCTCTCAGTCTTGGGTGTAATCTATCAAGCATCCTCTGTTAGAGGTTCCAGGCATTTCAATTGTGCTTGAATAGAAGCATTAATGGGTGTACTGCACCTTTATATGGTAATTTCCCATCTATTAGGCACCGTATAATAGTGTTTGGGTAGGATGTAAATGTCAGTACTTTGCATAATGAGGAGTTTCTGGAGGCAGCGATGATTTTCCTTTTCCAGTTGATCTTCTGGCTGTGTGGGAACTGATTCTATTCTATATGTCTCCACGTTTACATATATATAACATATGCACACATATCTTCCGTGTGTGTGTGTGTGTGTGTTTTATTACTTATTGCTTGTTTTTGTTATAGATTCTTTTATTGTCGTTTTGTTGTTGTTTTTTAAAGCCCCTCTTTAAATCGACACTGAAAGGCAGAATGCACATCCTTTGATACATAAGCAAACAAATACGTAGCAACAGGGTTTCTTTGAACTCAGAGGCGAGGATTACAAAGTATTGATAAGAATTTTTCAGAGCTACATGAAAAGGACAATGCTTCTTGCTCCATGCAACTATAACAAGGGCTGCATTGATTTAGGGCAAAGAATAAGTTATTTTACTGTTTGACCCTAAATCTACTCCTACTCACCCCTAACTAATGCTTTCCCCACACAATAACCATTGAATAAATGAGAATCTAGAAATCACTTGTATCTATTGTCTCCCTTTTCAAGTACAGTGGTACCTCTGGTTGCAAACGGGATCTGTTCCGGAGTCCCGTTTGCAACATGAAAAGAGTGCAACCCACAGCAGCGCATCTGTGTGTGCGCATGATGTCATTTTACGTTTCTGCGCATGCGCGAACGGCGAAACCCGGAAGTAACCCTTTCCGGTACTTCCAGGTCGCTGCTGGACGTAACCTGAAAGAACGTAACATCAAGTGGACGAAACATGAGGTATGACTGTATGCAGAGACAACTTTTGGACAATGGCCCTCACTCTACTATGTTTTGGTATGTATGTTCAACACTCATTGACTACAGCCTCGATTGCACGCACCAAAGAGCCATCACAAGTAAAACATGGCATACAGAGCTTTCATAATATCTGACATCAACTCAAACATGATATTTTTCGATGGAAACTACACGTTGAGCTACCAGTTACTAAGGTTCAAAACCGGTGCTTATATTTTCTTTCAGCAATGCATCTCAGATGTGTCTAAGAACATAGTTATATTAACAGTGTTTACGAGTCACTCTGCAGAGGCAGCTAGGCCCACTCGAAAAGAATGTATGTGATTATGGTAGCTGAAAAGTATAGATTAGAAATGTCAAGTATAAAATAAGTGGCATCCTCTTTGGAGAACATCTCACCTTACTGGTATTCTGGCACCCATTCTTTTCTTTTTCTTTTTTTCCTATTGGCAGCAGGTAAAAATATATTTGTTGCTCAAACATTTATAGGGTGGTTGTTTTATTGCTGAAAGTATGCAATCTAAGAGCATAAGTAGAGTGATGCATGATTTAAAGGCCCATCTATCTGACTTTTAGAAGACATCTGATGGCAGCCCTGTTTAGGGAAGTTTTTAATGTTTGATGTTTTATCACTTTATTATTGTTGTTGTTATGTTGGGAGCCACCCAGTGTGTCTGGGGAGACCCAGCCAGATGAGTGGGGTATTTATTATTATTATTATTATTATTATTATTATTATTATTATTATTATTATTATGATCGGTATCACGTTCTCATAGTGGCAAGCCGAATGCCTATGGTATGGAGAGCGTGGAAACATGACTTGTTTACAGCATCTTTCCACTTCTGATTCCAAGCAACTGGAATACAAAAGCATATACCCTCAAAGACTGGAAGGAGCACACAGCCATCATGTATAGGAGCCATGGCCAGTTCTTCCTAAGACTCTGTAGCCTTTCAAGCTGTATAGGGCTAACTATGTTTATTTCCATCTGCTCTCGTTAATAGCATTAAGGGATTTTTGTTTCATTGTCATAATTTTGTTCGCATGCCGCCTTTCCATCGTTTTGCAATTATGTAAATCTTTTCACGTTGTCAATGATCTTTTTTACAACATGAAAAGTTTTACATGATTAAAAAAAAGGTAAAGGACCCCTGACCGTTAGTTCCAGTTGCGAACGACTCTGGGGTTGTGGCGCTCATCTCGCTTTACTGGCTGAGGGAGCCGGCATTTGTCTGCAGGGGAGCTCACCCCGTCACGGGGATTCGAACCACCGACCTTCCAATTGGCAAGCCCTAGGCTTAGTGGCCACCCATGTTCCTTCACATGATTACAGAGTATTATTTATTATTATTATTTGTTGAATTTATATACCACCCTATACCCGGGGGTCTCAGGGTGGTTCACAGAATAAAATCAAAATATAAAACCACAAAATACCTCATAAAAATTAAAATAACCCAATAGCTGCCCCCACAAAAAAACCCCAACATTTTAAAAGGGCATAGGGAGTAAATCGGATCGACCAAAGGCCTGGTTAAAAAGGAACGTTTTTGCCTGGCGCCTAAAGGTGTATAATGAAGGCACCAGGTGAACTTCCCTGGGAGAGCATTTCACAGATGGGGAGCCACTGCAGAGAAATAAAATATATCAAAAAGTACACAAAAATTTGAAACAATTCCCACATAAATGAGGTGGGGAAAAGGAACAGCACAAAGCACAAAGCAGATCTTCTAGGACTCACAACCAAGATATCCTCTGTTTTTGTAATGGTGGCAGTAGATGCCCAGAGGACTCCCAAAGAGATGGGAGAGGAGAGGAGGCTGAGGGAACACTCCACAAGGGAGGGTGCTCAAAAAAGGGTGAGAGCTGGCCAGCTCTGCAGGAAAGGAGTGATGTAACTGGGCTTCTGAGCCCCACAGCGGTGCCGCAGAAAGAATGCAGTTGGTCGAGGGCTCCGTGGACTCAAAAAGTTTGAAAACCTCTGGTCTATTATATCACCCGGTTTTCAACATGATGATACATCCAGCCAGGCAATAAATAAACTGTCAGCCTATCCCATAAAAATATAAAATTCTACAAGGAGAGAAATGGGAGTGGGCAAGAGGAGTGTTTCCTTCCCTTGCCATCTTCCCTCTCTTTCTCTGTGGTATCATTTTGAAGCCTGCTTTCTAAAACAGAAGTTGAACAAATGAATCCTTCTGTCTTCACTTTCAGTTGTCAGCAGTGCTTCAGTGTGAGATGAAATAAATTGCCAGGCACTTTCATCTTCTATAATCAGCTCTGCACAGCTGAGTACACCCACAACCCTGCGAGCTGTCTCTGCCAGCGCTAATTCTACGTGGAATGGAAAGTCTTTGTTAGTGCCACATTTCTAATGTTCTACACACAGGAGTGGGCTTTATATTTTATTTCCCCCCCCCCCCATTTTTCTCCTTCACACTCCCCCTCCCTGCTTTCTTCCCGATTAGCTATTGTACAATCCATTTTCCACAGGAAAGAAGCTTTTAGGTGGGGCTATTATTTACGAGCTGGGTGTTGTCTTTCTCAACATGCACGCCACAATCACGGGAGTAGCGCTGGTTTAGAAGCATAATACTTCTCAATTGAAGCTGATTCAGAGAAGCCCTTGGACCAATCCCACAGGAAGTCACTTTCCCCATTTTAAAATAGCCTTGAAAGCTACAAAACAACAACAACACACCTCTGATCATGAACAGATTTGCTACAGTTGTTTTTATATTTTCAGTACACACTATAGTTTAGTAGGACCCCCCCCAAAAAAGCACAACAATTAATGCAAAACTATTTTGTTCCATAATGCTTGTTTTTTAAAAAATAACAGATGTAATCTTTAATGGCCTAGAAGTATTTACCTTTACAAAATCCAGTACACACAATTCAGTAGGATGGTATTGGATAACCTCAGCTGGCATTTTTTCTGGTAGCCTGAATTCAGCTCAATGGAGGCAATCAACATTCCAGGGCATTTTGAGGTTTACAGAAGCTCTTCATGGGGAGGAGTGGAGTTGAGAGCCAGTGTGGTGTAGTGGTTAAAGAGCAGTAGTCTCGTAATCTGGTGAACCGGGTTCGCGTCTCCGCTCCTCCACATGCAGCTGCTGGGTGACCTTGGGCTAGTCACACTTCTTTGAAATCTCTCAGCCCCACTCACCTCACAGAGTGTTTGTTGTGGGGGAGGAAGGGAAAGGAGAATGTTAGCCGCTTTGAGACTCCTTAAAGGGAGTGAAAGGTGGGATATCAAATCCAAACTCTTCTTCTTCTTCTCTTCTTGAACATACTGTCTTTTTGTAAAGCAACACAGAAATGTAACTATACTTAATCTCATTTTGGGGGGAGCCCTTGAGGCTTCTATTTCTCTTTAGCTTCAGAATTAGTGCAATTACTCATCTTCAAGTATCATTCAAAGATAGATGATAGATAGATAGATGATAGATAGATGATAGATGATAGATAGATAGATGATAGATGATAGATAGATAGATGATATAGATGATAGATAGATAGATAGATGATAGATAGATAGACAGATACATGATATAAAATATATATACTCTGAGTGCTGAAGGATATAGATCAGGGCAGGGACAGAGTAGCTTTGTGATTGTCACAATGGTAAACCAATCAATGTTCTGCACGGCCAGTTAGGGTGCCAATAGAGTGTTAGTTTCTTGATGTTCACAAGAGCCAACCAATCCGGACTCTTCATAGCCAGCTTATTCATGAAAAATAGGGATGGCCCTACCATGAGGCGGACAGCAGCAGCTGCCTCAGGCAGGGAACAAAGTTAATAATTTAATGTGGTTTTATGTATTTTTACTGCCATGGTGGAGGAGAAGTGCGTGTGGGATTTTCTGCCTTATATGTCAAAATAAATTAGCTTTACACCGGATAAAACGCACTTTGGTTTTTTTATGGAGGGGAAGCATTTGCTGCTCTGCCTCAAGCAGCAAAATGCCTTGGGCTGGTCCTGGACTTGACTCTGGGCTTTGGAAGTGCGTATATGTGCACTAAAAATTGTGGTTGTGGATTCACAGCAGGCAGGGTTCCTACCTCCTGAGGCTTACAATCATGTAAGGGGCCCCGACCTTTCGGTCCCTGCTGATCCTTCGGTCTTGCATTTACTGCCTATTCACCTTCCCCCTCGAAGCACGCAAACAATGTTCATAGCAAGGAGATGGCACCCTACTTTTGGTTGAGTGTGTGGATTGGGCCCAGAAAACGAGGGCAAGCAAATGGGCAGCTTTGATGGTGGTGAGGAAATGGTTGCACTCATGGAGGGAAGACCCCATAGACAGCATTTCACCCGAGCCCCCCCTAAACCATGGAACCAGCCAACACTGACAGCAGGCTCACCCATCAGGGTGTAGGTGCCAATCATCAATCAATTTGATGGATGGATTGATTACTGTCCATCACATCCAAATGTGATTTAATATTAAAAAGATCAATAACAAGTTCCAGCCTAATACAGATCGTGATAGAATGTGATAAAAAATATTCACTTAAAAACTTTCTTAGAAAAGAAAGACCTTCACTATGTGTCCAAGAGATACCAGAGATGGCACCTGTCTGGTATGCAACAGAAGGGATTTCCAAAGGGTAGCTGCCACCATGTTGAAAACCCAATTCCAATATGCTATTGAATGGACCTCCTGATGAGATGGCATGTGCAGGTTGCTGTCTCCTGCAGAGCACAGTGATCAGTTGGGTATTGTCAGTGACCATGCGGAGAAGGGCGGCACTGAGGAGGAATAGTGGGAGCCTCCCCCTCCCCCTGCTCCAATCAGCATCTTGAATCTTCCCAGGAGCAGTGGGACAGTATAGATTTGGAACAATGGTTTGCAGAGGGACATAGTTCAGAAGACAGAAGCTGGGAAGTACTGGATGGGGAACAGTTAGGAGAAGAAGAACTGGGAGAGAGAGAGTTAACAGACTCAATGTCGCTGAAAAGAGTCCATCTGCTCAGCACAAGGTCAAGGAGGGCAGATAAGGTGGCAGCACAGAAAGCACAGTGGTTGCGAGATCAAGTTGCAAGATGCAGAACTGACGTGGGTGACTAGTGGGGAAGTGGATGGAACCCTTAACTGGGAGCACCTTCTTTCCGAGGAATAGATGCTTTGTTCTCTCGCTGTGATCATTAAAATCTCTAACTGGTAAGAGACTCCTTTCGCTTGTTTCTGCTTATCTACTGTCAAAGGGGGTGAGGAAGCCAAGTTCCTGAAGCCTAACAGGTATATAGGGGATGGGACAGTCTGTTAGTTGTATAGGACTTGTATGCATCATTGGCTATCAGTAATTTGTTCATTTGTGTGGGGTGCATTATATGCCAAGGTGAGCAAATTTGCTTGCATACAGCTTCTTCCAAATTGGCAGTGTGATCTGCATTTTAAAATGGCTTTCCACACCTGGTTGATGTGACACTTGCTAGAGCATGGGTAGGCATACCAGGCCCGGGGGCCGGGGCCGGCCCAGTCGCCTTCTAAATCCAGCCCACGGACTGTCCAGGAATCAGCATGTTTTTACATGAGTAGAATTTGTGCTTTTATTTAAAATGCGTCTCTGGGTTATTTGTGGGGCCTGCCTGGTGTTTTTACATAAGCAGAATGTGTACTTTTATTTAAAATGCATCTCTGGGTTATTTGTGGGGCACAGGAATTCATTCATTTCCCCCCAAAAAATATAGTCCATCCCCCCACAAGGTCTGAGGGACAGTCGACTGGCCCCCTGCTGAAAAAGTTTGCTGACCCCTGTGCTAAAGTCATCAGCCTTACGATTTTATGTCACACCTTGCATTTTAGCAACATGTATCTAGAAACAGAAAGGCATGTACAATACTTGGAATCTGACATAGGCAGGCTGATTTTAAGTGGAAAAGGATTTGCCAAGGGGACTCACAAATCACAACGGTCTTCTTAATGGGAACTCCATCATTCCAAGATTTTACGGCAATATTTCTCTGTGCATATATTATTTACTATGCTGGCTTCTTTGTTTTAATCTAAAATGTGTAATGAGATGCAAACATGTGGTCTTAGGCGAAAAGCAACGACATGTCAGCAAAGACGTCAGCCATTGTCTGCAGAATTGAGCTTTCTGTCAAATATTAAAACAATGTTTTTCCTTGCCACCCCTCTCCCCATCCCTGGGTGAAAAGTACAGTGATTTGTGACTACAAGGCTAATGAAGTGAGTCACAAGTGCTTGAGAGCCAATTGAAAGTCCCTCAACAGCAAAAGAATACCCCCCCTTCCCCCCAAAAAATCACACTGTGAAAACAAACTCCTCACAAGAGCATTCTCTCTAAATCTTGCAAGTTCCAACAACTGTTAATTTTGTCTCACTTCTGAGTGGAGTGTTTATATTACAAACATGTTGCAAGTTATGTTAAAACTCGTCTCTCCCACCACCCTTTTAAAGCAGAATATCGACACTCAAAACAGTTGTGGCCAATTTGTGTGGAAAGGGACGTGTGTGTGTGTGAGAGAGAGAAAACATAATGGAAGCCTCCTGTCAGGGATAGAAGAAAAAAAAATATTCTACATCTTCTTTAGTTCAAAGAATCTCCTTTGCTTAAGTTGCTGGGATTTTATCTTCTTTTTTGTGTAAGAAAACCTGACACGAGGTTGTTTGTGTCTGTTTGGGTTTTGCCAGATGGAAAGGTTTACACATTAGAGGCAGCTGTTTTAGCAAATTACCTCACTCAGTATAATGACAGAGTTATAACAGACTATTGAAGAAAATCCTTTCATTTCCCAGTGAGATCATGATAAGTAGAAACAAGTTCAATGAGATGTTTGATTTACTTTGGAAGGTATTCAGTCAGACACATGGGATACAGTTGGAGACAGTGAGATATGCCTTTTTCCCCTTTTTTTGCACATGCACATATTTATACATCTGACATTTGGTTCTGCTTTGGGGGGGGGGGGAGGAAGTATTTTCTCTTGGGTGATTTGTTGTTTAATGTTAGAACTGGAAATCCAGGGTGGAGGAAGTTACTTGCTACACAATGCTGCACATTGAGGGGGGCAAAGCATTTTACAATATATTTGCTTCTTCTTTTTTATTCCATACCCTATAGGGACGTGGGTGGCGCTGTGGGTTAAACCACAGAGCCTAGGACTTGCCGATCAGAAGGTCGGCAGTTCGAATCCCCGTGACGGGGTGAGCTCCCATTGCTCGGTCCCTGCTCCTGCCAACCTAGCAGTTCGAAAGCACGTCAAAGTGCAAGTAGATAAATAGGTACCACTCCGGTGGGAAGGTAAACGGTGTTTACGTGCGCTGCTCTGGTTCTCCAGAAGCAGCTTAGTCATGCTGGCCACATGACCTGGAAGCTGTACACCGGCTCCCTTGGCCAATAAAGCGAGATGAACACCGCAACCCCAGAGTCGGCCACGACTGGACCTAATGGTCAGGGGTTACCTTTACCTTTATTCTTTAAATGTTCTTAAAATGGAGCACAGTCCGCAAGGAATTTCTCTTGTTCAAGTTCTATAAAATTGATGACACTAGACAACAAGGTTATTCTCAAAAGGTTTGGCTCAGCCAGTTCTCTTACTGTTAAAATCACGCTCTGAGGCTTGCCCATCTTTGAAAGTTAGGGTACCTTCAAGCACTTACCTTGTTCTTACCAGCCTGAAGGATTTGCAGTCTTGGCCACCTCACTTTTCAGCATCCGAAGCAAAACTTCTTAAAATATACACATATCCTGTCATTTCAGATTTTAATCTCGGCAGGAACTGCTTTAGTTGTACCTTGTCATTCTTCAGTTTTAAGCTATTCAGTGTTTTTATTATGTGACTTGTAAAAATTATGTGTTCTTATGTTTGTATGCCACCCTGAGAATGGAAACATTGAGAATGGAGGGTAGGTGGGTTGATAGATAAGGATTCTGTCAAACTTAACATATCTGGAATGGAATCCATTGGATCCCAAGGAGCTGTTAAGACAAAAGGCTTCATTCTGTGTGCATTAAGAGAGGAGTTCAACTGTTTTTCTCATCTCAGTAATTAAGGCAAATATCATTGCCCACTCTGATGAGCATGAAGCTGAACATGACAGGGAGACCCCACACTCCCAGCTCAGGACTCCCCCCGCAGCTGCTGTGGGCTGGTTGGCATCTGTCTCTCTCAGGAGACAATGGGAGAGTGCACCTTTGGAAAAATTGGAGTGCCTTCTGTGGCTGTAGAGACCAATATGGGAGAGACATGTTTTGTTGCAGCTTGGGCAGATGAAGGCATCTGGCTGTGCTGATGCATGTGTATCATGGCGTTGTTGTTTTTCTGTCCTCCTCCCAGTGGTCATTCCTCCTCTGGTGACTGCTGTGGATATATGACCTGACTGACTGTCTACAGGTGCTGTGGTCATCTGCAAGGGATTCCCACATGCCAGGGTTGATGTTGCCAGCCTTTGTATCATCTTAGCAGACATCTTTGCAACAAGAGTTGGTCAGTCAATGGCCCTGGTGCCTGAAGCCAGCTCCCCATAGAGCACATCCTTGGGGATCCATGCCTGTGTGAGTGCCTGGAGGCGGTTGGAGGATGGATGGCGGCTAATGGATTGAGGTTGAATCCTGACAAGACAGAAGTACTGTTCTTGGGGAACAGGGGGCAGGCTGGTGTGGAGGACTCCCTGGTCCTGAATGGGGTAACTGTGCCCCTGAAGGACCAGGTGCGCAGCCTGGGAGTCATTTTGGACTCACAGCTGTCCATGGAGTCACTGGTTAATTCTGTGTCCAGGGCAGCTGTCTACCAGCTCCATCTGGTACACAGGCTGAGGCCCTACCTGCCCGCAGACTGTCTTGCCAGAGTGGTGCATGCTCTAGTTATCTCTCGCTTGGACTACTGCAATGCGCTCTACATGGGGCTACCTTTGAAGGTGACCCGGAAACTACAACTAATCCAGTATGCGGCAGCTAGACTGGTGACTGGGAGCAGCCACATGATCTGGAAAGCTGTCTGTGGACAAATGCCAGCTCCCTTGGCCTGAAAGTGAGGAGCGCCGCAACCCCATAGTCGCCTTTGACTGGACTTAACCATCCAGGTGTCCTTTACATTTACCTTTTTTTATACAACACAAACGACATAGTGAGGATGCTCTTTCCCTTTTGTCTCTCAAGGTCCAGTATTTTCTAATGTCATGGAAATGTATGCTGGTGCCTTATGCACTCCTTGTCTGTGAGCAATACTTAGCTGAGAGGGGATTTTAGTGACAAATACGAACCCCAGCAGGATCTGTCAGTGAGTGCCTCTGCTGCTGACTGAACCGTTGTACAGACATCCCACATTATGCATGAGACCTGTGCCAGTACTGTATGAGCCATGGGGCTTCTTAAAAACACAACCGCCTTTAAAAGCATTAAGGCTTGACTTCTCTTTGCTGTGCCGTGGTTCCAGAAAGCCCTCTGGGGTGCAGCCCTCGCTTGGGGTTCATTGTGACGGAAACACTGTTTCTGAACTGAACTGCTTCAGAACAAT